>NC_048443.1:9563873-9812845 GCF_004353265.1 Vitis riparia
GGAGCCCAATAGAACATGCAGTCAATGAATCTAGCAATGTTGAAGCTCTCTCTAAAAGAGTTGTTTGCATCTTTATTGCTTGTTTGATGAATTGGAAAGGCGCCAATCATGCAATGACAATTTTTGAACTATTTTTGGCTGAAGTTTGAGAAGACTAAACTATTTCGCCTCCCTGATTTCTAGTATGATGCACATTTCTGCAACTTGCATGAATTGCTTTTCTCTGCTAGTTTGGAAAATGCAAAACAGGTATTACTTTTATGAATGTAATCTTCAATACTATTGTCACCCAAATGAACCTCCACTTTTATGTATCATGAGGAGTCCTCATCAAAGGCCTAGGAAGAATGTAAATCACCACTAGCTTTTGGGTACATGGGGTCACTACTATCCATTCTCTAATTAGAGACAAATTTGCAATGACTTTGAAGTCCTTGATGATGGAGACCTAAAAGGCTATTTGATTTTTTATTTTTTATTTTTCCAAAAATAGACTTTAAAATTTGTATCTATCTTGGAAAGTTCTTTTTGTATCATTGACTGGATCTATGTAGAGGGTTAAATTTAAAAGCAGTAATACTCCATCTTTAGGCTGCAAAATCTTAAGGCAACCTAAAAGTGAAATATAGCAAGCAGAGGATTACATAATCGCTGTGGGATGCGCGGTACTTCTTTTCCTTTCTTTGGGCACTGGTCTCTATTGTCCTGTCAGGGACTTTCGCAAGTGTCATTTTGTTTGGTCGGGAAGGCATCTGTTGTGCTAATAGAAGGGTTGAGGAGATGTATGAGAAGGGGAAACCCCTTCCGGTGGGCTACCTGAAGCCGATTTTGAGGGATTCTTGTTCAGAAACCTGAGGCAAATCAAGCTTGGAGTATTTAGAGATTGCCAGGATAGTGTAGTTGGATTTTTTTCCCAAACCTGCTGGAGTAGGATCGGCATATATACATGTGTGCGTTTATGTGTGGTTCTTTTTTGGGTGGAAGGACTGAGTCATGGTTATTTCATGGATCTCATATCAGAAGTGAGGATCCTGGAAATTAGACATTTGGTTGTGCAAAATCGTAAATGTATCTAGAGAGTTGGCTTTTTATTACTTTTGGATTCCTTATTCGGCTAATTAGATAGTGGATCAGTTGGTTAAGCAGGTGCCTTAAGGCTAAAACCTTTTGTAGGGGCTTTCCATCCTCTGTGCATTGTATTTTATTGGTTTCTTTGTTGAGACTTTGTGGCTTATTGTGCTATGGTTTTTCTTTCCTTGCCCTACACTGGTTCAATGCTTATGACTTGAAGGGCACATAATCCTTATCATAGAGTTGTACCTCGAATTCATTTTCAAATTTCAATGACTTATTTTTTCTGCTTTCAAAATATTGCAAATTTTTACCTTTCAGCGCTGTCCCTGTTAGATCTTTGAGTGTCAACTTTTAGGGACAGTTATAGCATTTGAGAATCACTCTAACTTGGTTAGGACTTGTACACATCAATAAAGAGCTTAAGAATCACTATTATGTTTTATTTATAAGTGTTGTGGGGAAAGCTGGAGGTCCATAGAAAGTTCTTGAGCTAGGGAGCACATGTCTAGGCCATGGATGCAATTCTAGACCTATAAGATGAACACATTTTCTTGTTTCTCAAGTCCCGACAGTGATTCAGAAAAAGGAAAAGGAAAAAAAAAAGAGGTTACCTATCAAAAATTTAAAAACAAAAAGCATTTCTTGTCTCTAAATTGCTTTGTGTAAGTACTTCCCCTGCAGTAGCAAGCCTGAATGCGAATACATGAAGTAGATTCTACCTTAGGACAGTTCTAACTTTTGGTTGCATTCCCATTTCAGTATCGTCAATATAAAGGCTTGTTGTTGCAGGTTAATCATGCCCTGTTGGAGGAAATAAGGGAGATAAATCAACGACTTATAGACACTGTAGTAGATATCAGTCATGAAGATGTTGATCCAGCAGCAGCAGCAGCTGCTGCTGCTGAAGCTGGTGAAGGAACCATTGTTAAGTGCTCTTTCAGTGCTGTAGCTCTCAGCCCAAACTTGAAATCACAGTATACCTCAACACAAATGGTGGGGTTTCAAACCTATTTGATCTAAATGTGATTTATTTCCTGTGTACATCGTTTTCTCCTTGTTGATATTTACTTTGTATTCTTGCTATGCAGTCACCAATTCAGCCCTTACGATTGCTTGTTCCCACAAATTATCCAAATAGCTCTCCAATACTCTTGGACAAGTTTCCAGTTGAAATAAGGTGAGGCAACAGAGTGCTTATGGTTTTCTTTATGTGCTTATTACTATTCTATAAAGTGTAGGAACATCATAAAGCCAATCATTGCTCATCTGGGGATTGTTTCAAGCTTCTGAACCTTATAGCTGGCTAACCGTTTTGATGTAATATTTTTCCTGGGACAAAAAAGGTTCAGGTGCACATAGATCTTTTTTCTTCCTGAGCCTAACTTTAGAGACGGTAAACTTTACAGAATTTTATGATAAAAGTATTTATTGACACAATTCCATGATAAAAAGCTATTAGGGAAGTGTTTTTAAAAACTGTTTTCTGTAAAACAGTTCTCCTGCCTCAAAAAAACACCTGTTAAGAAACTTATTTTGTAAATAAATTGTTTTCTGATAACATATTTTAATAGTTTTCATTTGTTTTTTGGGACTGCTTTAAAAAATAATTATATAAATATGAATAATGATCGCAAATAAAGCATTTAAAATAAAATTTATTTTTTATTTGGACACAGAAAACAAATTGAGAACATTCAAAGTTGTTCTCAAAACAGATTTTTGTTCTAGAAAAAATTCAACAAATTGTTTTTGAAAGCAAAAACTATTTTTTGAGAACTGTTTTCGAAAACATTTCCAAACAAGCCCTAAACCACTCTTGTATTTTCTTTCTTTATTTTTTCTTTTTGTTGGACCCTTGTGCCTCCTTGAGTTTGGTATTTATCTTATCAAGGGTGGGAAACAAGGGCTGTCCACTCAGACCTTTTTTTTTTTTCCCTCTTTTTTTTCTTTTTTTCTTTTTTGATCTATACTTCATATACTATACATTTTCTGTCCTTTTTTGAAGGATTTGTCTCCTTCATCCTTTTGTACAAACTCTTATTTTAGTTTCTTATCAATGATAATAATAATTCTATTTGTTTTGATAGAAAATAGTTCTAGGAATTTTTTTGTTAGGCTGTCTTTTTCTCACTGGATTTGTTTGAATTACGTATGGTTGAAATTTATATGTCCTTTCACTTTTTAGTTAGTTTTGAGGATAAAAATATGGCCTCACAACTAACTTCGATTTTTCTTTTGTGGAATGGTTTGTCTAGAGGTATTCCACTTTAGAGGGTGCTTCTTGGGTTTTGGTGCTGGGTTTTCAAGGCATTTACAATGTTGATGGAGACTGTTAGTTGGAATGTACAAGCCTTGGGTTGTAAAAAGAAAAGAAGGGTAATCAAAGATCTTTTATGCAAAGCAGAACTAGATAGAAAGAAAAAGGAAAAGGAAAAGAAAAAGAAAAGAAAGGTGTGATAAGAACTTGGTAAGAAACAGTTGGATGGCTGAGAGTAGAGAGTGTGAAGAAACTACCAGCATGTGGGGCATCTGGTGGAATATTTGGGATTCTAGATCCTTTCTTGTAGTGAAGCGGTGACAAGGTTTTTTTCCAATTTCAATCAAACTTTCTTCTATTTGTAATGAGGTTTTTTGGCTATCTTCAGTTTATGCCCTGAATAATATTTAACTTAGAATTTTTGGGATGAAATTTCAGACCTGTTTAGTTTGAATTTCCCAAGATGGTGTGTTGGATGAGATTTTAATGTGATAAAAAGAGTCTTAGAAAAATTGGGAGGCTCCAAGCTTACCGTAAGGAATGTATTGGTACATGATGGAGAGAGCTCCAAGTTGTCGGATGGGAAGGTTATAAATCCATGCAAAAATCACAAGGCATCAAAGCAAAATTGGAATTGTGGAACAAGAATAGCTTTAGGAACATTTGGGAAAAGAGGGAGGCTATCATCAAAGACATAACTATGGTAGACTCTCGTGAAGGGGAGAGATTGCACTCTCAAATGAATTAATGACCTTGATGACTACCACGAAAGTGGAGTTGGAAGCACTTTTATTTAGGGAAAAAGTTTATTAAAGGTGAAAACTAGAGTTAAAGGGGCTAAGGAGGGGGATTGCACCTCTAGGTACTTCCACAGGGTCTCTTGTGGAAGAAGGAAAAAGAGACTCATCAAATCATTAGTGAATAAGGAAAGAGTGGCATTAGACAATCAAGAAAGTATTTTAGAGTAGGTTTTAGGCTTTTTTGGTAAATTATGTAGTAGAGTGGAAGAGTATTTGTGGTGGTTAGAAAGCTTGGATTGGTCCCTTATTTTAGAGGAGAGTGCTAATAATTTGGTGTGAAGAGGAGGAAAATGAGAAATGATCTTTCGCATGGACAAGGAAAAGGCACAAGCCTAGATGGCTGCACATGTACATTTTATCAAGATTGTTGGGATATCGTTAAAGAGGATTTTCCTGAAGGTCTTCTATGAGTTTCATGACAATGGAGTCATCAATAAGGGAATAAATGCCACTTCCACTGCTCTAGTGCCTAAGAGGAGCTAAATCAATCGAATGTCTTATTTTAGACCCATTAGCTTGGTGACTAGCCTCTATAAAATGATAGCTAACGTTCTGTCTCAAAGATTACAAGGGGTTTTGCATGATGCTGTTCATAATTCTTAGGGAGCTTCATTGAGGATAGACAAATTTTGAATGTAGTTTTGGTGGTGAATGGAGTGGTGGATGAGAATGACATTTTGGAGAGGAAGGAGTTTCTTTGAGATTGATTTTGAAAAAACTTATGATTGTGTGCAATGGGGTTTTTTGGTTCATCATTAAAGAGGAAAAATTTTGGTTGGAGATAGAGATCATGGATTCATGGGTGCATTTCATCAGTCAGTTTTGCAGTATAATTAAATGGGTGAGCCAAAGGATGGGTTGAGGAATCTAGGGGCTTAAGTCAAGGTAATCCCTCTCCCATTTCCTTTTTATCATTGTTGTAGATGAGTAGCTTGATGTTAAGGGTAGAGGAGAGGGGGATCTTACAGGGCATTTTGGTATGTAGCAATAGGGCAAGGGGAAATTTACAATTTGCTGATGATACAATATTCTTCTCAAGAGCTAGAGAGAAGGACCTATACAACCTCAAGGTAATTTTTTTTTTTTTTGGGATAAGTAAGAGAGAAAAACTGTATTAAAAACCGCCAAAACAACGGCTGAAAGTATACAAAGAAGAAGAAAACACCCCCCCGCTCCCCAGCTGGAACAAATCAGCTGCCAAGAACGGAGGTGCAAAAGGAACCCCACCCTCAACAGGTTCCCACCCAATCAATAAAATCAACTAAAGTCGAAAGACCATCTTTTATGTACAACCTTAAGGTAATCTTGTTGGTTTTTGGATGCATTCATGGGTTCAAGTTGAATCTTGATAAGAGTACCCTATTGGGTATCAATATTAATTAGACTCTAGCCCTTAAGGTGGCGACTTTTTTTAGACTGCAAGATGTTTGATTAGTCTCCCTTACTTGGGTCTTTATGAGGAATCTGAGAGTAGTATCCTTTGGGATCCAGTTGTAGAGAGGATTTTACATTGGTTAGATGGTTGGAAGGAAGCCAATATGTCCATAGGTTGTAGAATCACCCTTATGCAGTCATGGGTATCCTTTATTCCCTTGTATTTTCTATATTTGTTCAAAGCTTCGATTAAAGTAGCCTTCAGGATTAAGAAATTGAAAGATTTTATTTGGTCAGGGTTTGGGGAAGGGAAGAGAGATCACCTTATAGGTTGGAACTAGATGTATAAGCCTAATTGGGAAGGAACTTCTAGGGAAGTGGTTGTGAAGGTTCCCTAGAGAGAGTGATGCTTAATATCACAATGTTGGGTGATAAATCTCTTAATGAGCAGTTCCCAAACATCTATGGAGTAGTGAGGTCAAGAAATTATTTCCTCAATGCTAGCTTCCTCCATGTTAAGCCTTTTATAAGTAAGGGCTTAGTTAGCTACCGATCGATCTTTTAAATGGAGAGGGAATAAAGAGATTAGGAAGAAGAGATAAAGGAATTATTGGTGATTGCAATGGTTGAACTCATATAAAATTAATTTCATATTATTGATGTTGAACTCTTAAATAAAGGAAGAACACTATTCATTGACAGATGAAGAAGAAGAATGCATAGATATTAACACTGATGTAGAGGATAATGGAGCAATTGGATATAATTATAATTCATTAGATGATTCCTACTAGTAATGGTGATGTTAGTGTTGAAGATTGTTTGATAAAGCCATGAGAGAGTTGGTTATTATGAATTGTATGGTTTTCTTGTTGTTCAATTCTATGTGATTTTATTATTATTATTATTATTATTATTATTATTATTTTGTTTAAGTTGAGGCTAATTCTTTGTTCCACCTCAAGGTTTATGCCTCGTCTCATTAGGCAAAACGCCTCAAAACTACCTTTAGCCTTTTAAAATATTGAATATGATTGACCTAATTGTCACTAGATTTACAAAGACCACATCTATTATCCATCAGCCACCCACTTTATTAGGAACACATTTGACAAGAGCAAAGAAGTGGGTTTGGAGGATGATCCCTTTTTACTTATTCAGATCAAGGAAAAAAATCTGCTAATTTTACGCTAAATATCATGGAAACTTCATAATATTGGTGGGGTCCGATATGAAATTCTAGGTGAAAAGACCAGTGGACTGAAAATCAGTGATTTTTGATGAATTTCGGTTTTTCTTTCATCAACTTATTGGGAATTTCCGAATTTATCATCAGTTAATCGCTATTTTCTCTTGGCCACGTCACTACCTACTTATAAAAATTTAAAGGGCAAGGCATTGTGCTCAAACCCAAGCCTTGCAGTGTGTCAAGGTAGTCACTTAACCAACAAGGCACTTGTGCCCTTATTATAATATCTCTTCACAAAATATATAACCTTTATTTGTGATATATGCACGTACAAAATAAAATATTACAATAAAACTTTAATAAATAAATTAATTTTAATTATCTTATTTTCAAATTTCATTTAATTGGTAATTGAAACTATAACAATCACCATGATAATCTTCTTAATAAGTCTTCTTTATATCTTTTGTGTTGTAATTAAATATAAGAACATAAACTTATAAAATTATAAACATTTTTAAATAAAAAATCATACATATATTATCATTTCTTTTATATCCTTGAATACATCTAAACCACATTAATCATCATTTTAATATTAAATGTGTTTTCAAGTTTTGCATATATTATTGTGGAACGTCACAAATTTTATTATACATTATATTCTTTCTTCTATAAGACAACTTTAATATGTGTATCATTGTGTGCTTTATCATTTTTGGAAGTTTTTTTCAAACATTTCTATTAGTTTTGATAAATTTCTACTTGACCGATATTTTTTTCCTGGATTTCTGTCAAATATTTCCGATATTTCCTGATATTTGCGTAAAATCCAACTATTGATATTCCTACATTTCCCAATATTTTGATCCTTGATTCTGATGAGGAGCTGTTTATGTTACATTTCATTTATAGCTTGGATGGGGGTTAATGCCACCCTGTGGTGCTCCATCAAAATATTTCAACTCTTGTGTACCTAGATTGTGCACCTCTTTGTGCTAGGTGCTTATTACTATAACCTATTGGCCCATTAAAAAAAAGTTTTGTTTGTCTATTT
Source organism: Vitis riparia (assembly GCF_004353265.1). NCBI lineage: Eukaryota > Viridiplantae > Streptophyta > Magnoliopsida > Vitales > Vitaceae > Vitis > Vitis riparia. The sequence goes on from NC_048443.1 coordinate 9,571,625, forward strand.
ATGTCGAGTTATATAAAATTTTCACCCACCCAGCTACTATTTCCACCAATTTTCTTTGATGATATTGTTTTTTTCTAGACACCTATTAGATACAGCATCTAAACTCAAATCTGAAGTGTACAAGATCAAAAACCTAAAGTAAGATATGGATTCATCTCTTTCTGTACACCCAAGTAATTGATATCCAAGCAAAACTCAAGAGCAAGAGCCATGTAATGAGTCAATCTTTTAACACACGAAACTACTTGGAAAAAAATGTGATCTCCAATAGGGGAATAACTTTCTTTATCCTGGGTATATTCAAATAACCATCAATTCCAATTCATAGAGCTTCAAAACAAGGAATAGGCAACTTCTAAGTTCTTACACCATGAGAATACTGAGAGACATTTCCCTAAATAGAAGTGAATTTGGGTTTGAAATACAAGTAAGAATTTGAGACATGCCACTACAATTGTCTTCTTTTCAATGCACCCCTCTTGATGCTTGAATCTTGAGTTCTTGTACAGGCCTCATAAACTTCAGAACTGTTTTTTCTGTTGAATTTCTGTGGCTTATAGTGCATTGATGGAGTTTCATTGCCAACTTTGCAGTGGTTGTGGCTTGCTCCTTCCTCACTCAACATAGGGCAGCTCTTGAACAAGGTCCTTAAAACATCTCTAGGACTGCTATTCCTGACTTGAGAAAGGGATTAAAACAAAGCCTTCATTTATACCTTTAGGACTCGTATAGAACACCCTTCACGTACTCAGAGTTGAAACAAATCAAATCACATGGTTTGATTCATTGCAAGAAGTAAAAATAAAACTTCTTCCCTTCCCTCTCTATTCTAAGCTTCATTAATATCCCTGCTCCATCCTCTGCGGCTGTTTGTTTGCCTCCTGGAGGAGCACTGAAATTAAAATGAAGGAAAAGAAAAACATCCTGAGTTGAAACTTAAGCTCTAAAATAAATAGTTTTGAAAATTTTGGATGCTATCTATCACTTGTTAGCATCATCTTAAGAGTTGAAGCATGGTTTTAATTGACAGCCATAAAAGTAGAGGAGTTAACATAAAAGCATGAAACTGGGGCACAAGGTCTTGTGTAATCTTGTCATGTCCACTAGAGACTGATGATGCTAAAGAAAAAGTACACTAGAACATAATGAAGATTACAATAATGTGAATTTTCTTAAGAACTCATCAGAAAAGGGTGCCTGATCAAAGTTTCATGTAAGTAAAACCTGAAAAACAAAATCCACCTTATTTGGATGTAACATATATTTGCTCCAGGGTCAATTTACTTTGATATAAATTCTAGTCATATTAGATATGTTACTTACATAAATTTGGTGTGACACTCCTTTGACAGCAAAGAGTATGAAGATCTTTCAGTAAAGGCTAAGTCGAGATTTAGCATCTCACTTCGCAGCCTGTCACAACCCATGTCACTTGGAGAGATAGCAAGGACTTGGGATGTTTGTGCCCGTGCAGTTATTTCTGAATACGCACAGCAGAGTGGCGGTGGGAGTTTCAGCTCAAGGTATGGAGCGTGGGAGAACTGCTTGAGCGCTGCTTGACCATCTCTACAGAGCCACCAATTAGCCTAAAACAAGAAAACAGGAAGAAGAGAAAGAATGTTTAGGGACTGGTGATACAGAATCTGCAGCGTTCGCTGGCACCATGGCCTATAGAACAGTTACAGTAAGGTGTTTATGGTGAAGTTTGTGGATTTTCACAAGGGTGTTTTTGTAGCATGTACTGTTTTATATGGTGTGTTACAGGAACTTGTAGCATGTTCTGTTTTATATGGTGTAAAATACATCATAAAACATATACTCGGTGGTTAATGCTTGTTTTATGCATCATAACCATTCAGGTGTCTAGTGTGGCACAGGTTGCTTAGGTTTTAGACTACTTTCCCCTAATTCCAGTTTTTCAATAAAAATGATGTTGATGTATGATATGAGACGACCTTTCAGCTAACCTAGATTCACTATTAAGAAAGCCCTAGACTTGAGATGCACATGTCATGCTTCAAAATCAAAGCATGCTTGTACTATCACACGGGCTCTCAACTCACAAGAGAGGGCAAAACTATTAGATAGGAAAAAAGGTCTAATTGTAAGTACCTATCTCCCATCATGTTTACCCGTGAAATTCCTTGATTGAAGTATAAAATAATACATATATATACATAATTACCCAGATTGATGTGTACCATACTGATGGTTTTAAAGATATAAAAGAAGACCCTCGCCGATTCCCCTCTAATGATTAAGTTAGAACACAGGCAATTAAGAGAGAAATGACTTTGGGAGTGTGTTCTATCTAATGTTTTCAAAACTAGACTCGTCATTGAATATGAAAAGTTTGGTTTACGGTTAACTGGTCGGACCAACAGTCGAACCGATGATGTCATAAATATATATTTTATTATTTTATATATTATTAAAAATTAAAAATTAATAAATTCTATCTAAATTTTGACAATATCTACTTTGTTTGTTGAGTTTTTTCATAAATTTTTTTACCTGTAGAAGTCATCAATCATCATATATGATATCTATAACACAATATAAGATGTTATACATTCATAATGTCAATAAACCCAATATTTATCAAATAATCAAACCATTGCTATCCTATAATAACCAAATTATCAAAGAGTTGTTTAACTTAACACATTGTCCATAATAGATAATATAAATGTCAATAACAGGTCCACAACACTTAAATAATTACACAAAATATAACATGTCAATGTTTGAATATTCATGAAGATTTTTGCATACTAATAAATAGAAAATTCATGTCTTCATTCATTTTGGAAATTGGAATATGGAGATTGAAAATGAGCATATGGAAAACCAAAGTTCTCCACATCAAGCCCTTCTATAGCCACGCCACCACCATCCTCATCATCTACACAAATATTGAATATATATCAATAAGAAATCATTTTTGAAGAAAAAAAAATATAATTATTGAACTTTTATAAGTTTAAATATTCTACTAACCGATGTGAGAACTTGAACCTTCCACTTCATTTATTGGAATTAACCCTTCTTCATCTAGAAGATTTTCCAATTCTTCAACATCTAACTTTGTTGGCTGATCGTCATCAACTATCCAAAATTTGGTCTCATCAATGCATGCATAGTCAATGGGATCATAGATTCTTTTCTTGTTATAGAACCTAAAAAAAAAACATATAATTATTCATAATTGTGAATAAAAGAATTTAAATTCAAAACAACTAAGAAAACATTTATACTGATTTTTTAGCCGCAAATTGTAATGAACGTGTACAAAATCATTAAGCATTTGATGTTCCAATCTATTCCTTCTTTTGGTATGTATACGTTCAATGACACTCCAATTCCTCTCACATCCAAAAGATGATGTAGTTTGACTTAATATTTGAATGACCAACTTTTGCAAATGTGGTGCACTGTGTCCATGTAGCCTCCACCATTCATCTAGTTACCATTTTACATTAAAAATAAGAAAAAAAAAATGCATTAGCAAGTTTAAAATATTAAATAGTAAGTAGGTAACTAATAAAAAAGAACAAACACACTAATAAATGAAAATAATTTTTTACCAAGTTGAAGTACTTCACGTGGAGAATAAGCAAGGTCTCTTCCAAAACTTCCCAATCGATCATGAAACAACTTCATTTAATTTATTGTTTCAAGCTTGCCTTTCAGAACTTTCTGATCAATAACATCCATGACACCTCCAATAATAGTTGGCTCATTACAAAAGTTTTCCTGATCATATTGGAAACATGGATTCGACCAATAAGCTGCTGAATGAATGCTTTTCTTTAGTTGTTGATCCCAACATTGTTTTATGATCTCTGTATAAAGCTTGTATAGTCTTTTGCTATAGTTAAACAATTTCTTGATGCCCAAACGAACCCTATACATGCCTTCATACACATATCCCATCGAAGACCTCTCTTCACAATCAACATTACGCAATTAGCACATTAGTGGAGACATAAGATTCACAACAATAAAACAATCATTCCAAAATCTATGATCCAAGATGATGGAAACTACAACTTTGCTTTTATTATCCTTTGAATATCTAGAGTCCACAAAGAACTTACTAGTCACCAAAGCTTGCAAGTCATGTTTATGATCATGAAGACTCTTGATTGCAATGAATGTAGTAGCAAAACAAGTTGCACCAGGTCGGAGAATCTCTGTCCATCCGTCTCTTTTTCTCAACCAACTTAACAAAGCAACATGATTATACACAAAAGTTGTCACTTTTGATGCACGTTTTACAAGTTCAACAACATGGTCCATTTTACCAATATCCTTTAAGATCAAATTAAGACAATGAGCTGCACAAGGTGACCAATTGATGTGTTTATGTTTATGAGAAATCAATCTCCCCGCGACCACATAATTTGCTGCATTATCAGTCACTATATGAACTACATTGAGTGAACCCACTCATTCAATCACCTCATCAAATAACAGAAACAAATTAGTTGCATCCTTGACAATGTTTGAAGCATTAACAAATTTCATAAACAATATTCCTTCAGGACAATACACAAGGAAGTTGATGAGTGTTCTTTGTCTATTATCTGTCCAACCATCACCTATTATTGTACAACCAACTTTTGCCCAAATTGCACGATAAGAGTCCACAAGTAACTGAACTTCCTTCTTGACATCCTTTAAAAGATTAACCTGCAACTGATGGTAATTTGGACCCTTATATCCAAGACCAATTGCTGATATAACATCCAACATTGGCTTGAAGTAAAAGGAATTCACAGCATTGATAGGAATGCATGCATCATAAAAGAATCTCCCAACTGCCATATCCACTCTCCAAATAGCTTCTTTCCCAGCTAATACACTTCTCATGGAAGGTTGAGCTCCTTGAGTATTTCTTGGTGTAAAATACTTATCCACTATCGATTTTTTTTCTTTTTCCACTACAAGTTGCCATAGGACTTTGCATTTCTTGAACCTCTTCTTCACTTTCTGCCATATCCCCTTCAAATTATGACACATTAGGATCATAAGGATTTCTATATTCATATGCTTCTTGGGTTGCTTTATTGAAATTCACAAACTCTTGCAAAGAATTTTCCATTCGAAATTTGACATTAAGAGGAACCAATTTACATGGACCAATATCTCCTTTCACTCCAACAAAATGTTTCATTCTATGAATACCCCCACCTTTTGCAATCTTTTTACAATACAAACAAATAAGAGCTTTCCTTCCATTTGCATATCTTTATTTTGAAACATGCTCCCATGCAGGGTCGATCTTACTTCTAGTTAATTGTGAATTGGTGGTTGAATCTTGACCAGAGGATGGAGTCAAGTTTGATTCCATTTTTTCTCTCTCTATCAAATTAAAAACAAAATTCCCACATTAATCTAGAGAATGAAAGTCATCAATAATTTAATGATTTATAATCAAGTCATCAACAATTTATAATAATCACATATCAATGGGTAAATACCTAGTAATTTATTTAGTTAAAATTTTTCATCAAGAATAGATGACGAAGTCCATGTATGAGACATGCTATTTCATTAAAACTCATACATGATGCCTATATACTTATAATGTGGTTTTTCTATCAATTTCTAATAAATTGTGACACAAGCAAAAGTTAACTTCTAACTTTCATAAGCTACGAATGCTCTAAAACCACTTTTTATTTATTTTTTCTTTTTTTTCAGTTTTTTTTTTCCCATAATCATCCATGACCCCTTTGAAAAACTAGGATCCATAAACTAATATGCATCCTCCACTTGCCCAAACTAGTGGAAAATCATTAATTAGATTCCGGGTCTCTAATTCTTTCCCTTTACCACTTATACTGCAATTTTTATTTTTATTTTTATAATTTGGAAATTTTCATCATCACCAATCAGTTACTTTTGTTTTTCATCCAAACGAGATGGGAATATAGTTTTATAGTAATTCAAAGTGCAATTTTGGAAACTTTACTTGTCATACATTAAATATCACAACCATTGCCAGAACATAAGAAGCCAAACACAAGACTAAATATCTCTTCAAATAGAATTTGGTTTTCAGTTGTAACGGTTGTCGGTGGAAACTCTTTGGGTGTCACGGGCTGCGACGCGTCAGGAGTAGGCGGAGTGACAGATCGACAACAGTTGCGGGGAAAGGACTAAGGTGGGAGGGTTTGTAGTTTGCAACCAGCAGCTGTGATTTTCAATATATACCTTCCAAAACGGCGTTGTTTTGATACTATTTTTTTTAAAATTAATTTAACGTGACGGTTCGTCTAGTTCGTCGGTTGGACCATCGGTTCAAACGGTTTGACCCTGATTCAATGCAAATCCGGTCTAATTGGCCGGACCGGACCAGTCGGTCTGGTCCAATTTTTAAAACCATGGTTCTGCTTCTTCTACCATTCCCTTATTGGTTGTGCTCCTTATATAGCATTTATGGTACAATACCTAGGTTGCTCCATGGGACAGGTGGTAGCCCTGGCTTGTTGGAGCTACTTTGTAGCTGGGCAAAGATTGGGCCACTTGTTTGCACCTAGTTGAGGAACACTGGTTATGGAGAACACATAGTCAACCCTTACAATGTGACACTCGCATATGCAATAGTGGCATTTCAAGAATGTTGACCTTGACAGGCGTTTGCTACATAGGTCTATTATTTCATGTAGGCTAGCTAACATGAGTCATGTATTCGATCGAGAGTGCCCAGCCTCAGGTACTTATTTTACTCGATTGCAATAGGTTTGGGCACAAAGGTGTGAGAGACTAGGATTAGAGCATGGATGTGGCCGACACCCAGAAATAGCCACAACCTCCTACAAGTGTTGTCGACCACCTCCTCAGATGAAGACCATAATGGTCGTTGTGCAAGGGTACTTGGCAAACCAACAATGGGCCACTTGTCACTAAGCAAGATAACAGACAACCAAAGCAGAGACCATAAAAAGGTCACTCCCATAGTGAACCAGGTATGCATCTTGATTCTTAACTTCTCCTTGACATAGCTACTGCCTAACTAAATCATCGAAGATGGATGTTGAGACCTCTCAAGCATTCTTTGTTTTATAAGAGTTCCTTGGCTAAGTAGAAAGGGCTCACCTCTCAATTGGAGTCGAACGACACTGCAACTTATGACATTGCCCTTTTTATGCCCTAACAATGGAGTACAAAGTCAAATTCCCACTCAAAAATGGCTTTAGCCCTCCAAGTTCTGATGATGGCTCCATCCTCGACCATCAAAGAGCACCTGCAGCAGTGGCTGGAGGAATTAGGAATCTAGAAGATGAAAGTTGGATTGGAAACTCCATGGAAAGTATGGAAGAGATTGCTTCCACAATTGGTATGTGAGTCTCTCTTTGACTAAGCTAATTCTTTAGTTACTATGTGTTCTTGAAAATCTTATAGCTCCATTGAATGGTTTTCCTCATGAATCTGAGCTAGCCATCCATAGGCTTAACATCAAGCTTAAGATTAAACCCTATGTTGCAGGCAAAATTAGAGAACCATGGGGGGCAACCAACCTCTTTCTTGAGGCGAGTGATGATGGGTTTAGAATGCCTAACTTCATCACTGGTAGTTTGCCATATTTGAATTGAGAATGAACTTGTACGCCACCTATTCAATATTTTAACTCTTAGACTGGAATATTTATAATTGATGAAAAACTACACATCCTCCCAATAAGAGGATTTTTGCATTATTGAACTTAGAATTTAAACCTTGCATATAAGCATAAAAACCATTATAGGATAAAGGCAAGTTATCTCCAATTGAACCTTACATTATGCTTACTCTAAATTTTTATGTGAAAATAGAAAAGACACCTGGCTGAAAGTAGAGAATGATATAATTTTTCAATTGGTTCAATATGTTCTAATTTAAATAAATTAAAGAAAATTATTTTTGCAGTAAAAGTTTATCAAAGGGGTTGTGAACCAATGCTTGTGGCTTTAGGATTAGGTCAGGGGTTTTTACCAAAGGGGTTTTAGATGACATAACTAGTAAGTACATCAATAATAGATCAACATAGTATAATTACTCTCTTTTGGATCCTTGTAATTAGATGATTTAAGTGGATTCCTTCTCATGTTGAAAGGTGTGTTTGGTTTGTAAAACCCGTTGTAGTGAAGTATAAGTATGCGGCCAAGGTTGCTTGACTTATGACTTTCACAACCAGGGCGACATAACATTTTCTGCCCATGGTTACTCCTTTTGGTTATCAAAATCACTGACTTAAGTCTTTTTCAATCATTCATAGCTAAACCAATGGTGATAAGTTGAACAAAGATATGGAGATCTTAGTTCATCTCACCCCTTGGAGTATAAAATACTAAGAGAAAAAAATAGAAAACACGAAACAAAAAAGAAAACACATAAACAAAAAATGAAACATAAAAATTTGAAATCGCAAAAAAAGAAAAAAAAATCATTGAGAATAGAAACTAGGAGAGCTTACAAAAAGGAAATAAAAGAAAAATACAAGATTAAAGCTAAAACTAATCTACTCCTACTCTTAACAACAATCTAGCTTATTTCCCTATCATTTCCTTCTACTTCTTTATTTACAATTCCCGTATTTATAGGCGAAAATTTCCCTTCTTCCCAATTACTGCAAAGCCTTCTCTATTTAGCTATGTCTTCTGCCTATGCTAGTGATCCAAGTATGTTAGTGCAACCATCAGTCTTGAGATGTTAGCTTGGAGTGGTTGGTTGCATTTATCTTTTTCAGTGTGGTAGTATATATGGTGATGTGGATGGATCAATCAAAACTCCAAGAGCACTATTTTATGTGTAGCCTTAATAAGGGCACAATGATTGGAAGATGCGACAAGAGCAGTCAAGTCATTGCATTGGTGTAGATGTTGTTTGGGGTGCACTTTGTTGTGGAGGAGAGAATTTTGCACATATGAACTATTTGAGAGTTGCCTAGAATTTTTGATATTTGTTTTGTTTAAATTTTGGATTGTATCAATTGGTTAATTAATTTCAATTTATGTAATTTGACTATATTTTGGATGGTTGTGAACTAATTGTAGGAAATTTTGTTCTAGACTTGGGATAAAGACTTTGTTGTTTTTTCTCAAATTGGACTTTAATGATATTTATAAGTTAGTGAAATGAATTCTTAGTTAAGAGAAATTTTATTTAAATTTAAATAGTAATTTATTTTGAGAAAAAAAATAAAATTCAGGGTGTTCAAGTTGATTGCCAGCTTGGATTAGGATTAACCCTTATGGTCAAACCTTTAACCTAGGGTCATGAGTTGAGTTTTGGGTTGCTTAGAATTGGGGACACAACACTAAGTTCCTTTATACGATTAGTGTTTTATAGAGTTATGATTTTAACCCTCATCTTCCTTTAAAAAAAGACAATCGATAATAAAAACCACGCAAAATATAGAGACCGTGCACTAAATACAACCAACCAAAATATCTTCAAGCCTCACATAAAGCTTCAAATATTTGTCATCTCTTGTACAACTTCATCTTTGTTTGAAAAATCATTTTTAGAGAAGAGTGAGCCACAACTTAGTGGAGAAGGGTTTATTTACATTAAACGAATTTATAAACTATCATTTCAACACTTCTCTATAGCATAAGACAAGAATTCATTCAGAGGCATATAAAATCACTAAGATATATTTCACAATCATCAATTTTGAAATTACTATATATCTTACATGATGCTTTAATTAACCTTTCTTTGTAGCACATCACTTGTGTGCTATCATGGGTACCTATAACTTTAATTCTCTTACCCAAGGACATAAGTATGTGCCTCCCATTATATCCACACATAGATCTTTTTGGGATTGTTTTGAGTCTTTCATCTTAGAATACTTTGCTTTTCTTCCTTTAAGGGCTCTACCACAGGGATCATTCCCTTACCCCCCAATTATTTCCACCATAGTGGTGCCTTGAATATGAAGTTTCAATGTCTTTAAAACTTCTCCATGTGGCTCATGTTGCACATCCAAGTTAGTTCCAAACAAAACAGTATATAATAGAGAGCATATCTTAACCATGAGCAACAAATTTCAGCACTTCAATCAATATTACCTCTATTCAATCATCACATATGATCATAATTTTTCTTAGAAATGCACAATTCAATACATTAACTATTTCACAACTCATATAATCTAAAATTATCACTTAAATTACTAGTTTCAGTTCAAAGAACCATTATAAAACAAATTTAAAATAACAACTTAAGTATTCAGCTACTAGTCTCTCTACTTTAACCTCACTTCAATTGCAGCTTTATGCAGGGAAAGAAATAGAGCACTCTAAAGTTTCTATTAAGTTTTTTTAGGTCTTTATATATTCCATTTAAGTCTATCTATCAAAAACATGGTTGAAGTTAGTATCCCCTTCATCTCCAAGTTATTGCCATGTGTCATATGACTAGCTATCCTAAGTGTCCCAATCTAGCTCTCCATTTACACTTGTTGTAGTCCCTTTTTAATTGATTTTGGTGTTGCCAAATGGCTATAACAACAACCAAATATGATACTCATGAATGTGATTTTTTTGTTGTCCCAAATAATAAAACCTAATTTATGTAACAAAGCCAAGAAAAACTAAAGAAAGATTTGTCATGACTTCCATACAATTTTAGGTATCTTCCTTAAAGACCTATGGAAGTTGTCACAACAAGTCAAAATGATTTGCCTCTTACCTAATTCTCTAAATTGAGAATAATGTTCAAAGTTGAATTGAATGAGTTTAAAAGAATTTATGATTCAATTGATTCACGAATGGAGGTTCTGACGAGAACTCAAACTCAACACTTTATTTTGGTATGTTCGAGGTGATCATAATTGAGTTGCTACTTGCTTTTGTTGTTAGCACGTTAAATCAGTAATATTTGATGGCTTTCGTGAGTATTTTGTAGGTTTTGGGGTGCAAACAAAACTTCTATGGAGGTTTTGAGTGAAGCCACAAGGATTAAATACTTCAGGATTAACAAAGAAGCTTTTAAGGCAAGTGGCACATTGAAGAGGTAAGCTAGGAAAAAATTGTACACCTCATGTTCCTTAGGTTGGCACACTGCAAATGAATCATCTTGCGTACCCCTCTTCCAACTTAAGTTGCACATCCTCTTAGAGCATCTTATTGGAAAAATAATTTCATTTGGTGTTTAATGTTGAACTTAAACGGATATATATATATATAAAGGAAAACCTTACCTTGATCCATATTCTTTAACTTCAATATGATTTGAGGTTTTTCAAGTAACCTTTAACTTCTTCATTCTTGATCTTCCCTCTCCTACTCTCCCTTTTATGCACTCCTTATTGATGGGTATGAAGATGTTTTTTTTACTTAATTGCCAGAATGGAGAAAGGACCAAGAATTCCTCTATTTATAGATGTAGTAAATTCATTTCATCAATGAACGATTAACTAATTGTGAAATTCAAAATGAATCTAATTCAATTTCATCAAAATCTATGCATGCGAAAATGAATCAAAATATTTAATAAAAGAAAACTTAAGTCTTAAGAAAAGAAAAATTTAAGGTGATAATTAGGGTAAGTGGATCAAAATATTTAATAAAAAGAAACTTAACTTTTAAGAAAAGAAAACTTAAGGTGGTTATTAAGACCACTTTTAGTTGTAACACATTTGAAGTGGTGCAGCTCTTAAGAGTTGCACCACCTCCAGATTGCCATCTTTGTGCACACTTCTGATCCTCTCTTCACTAAACGGCACACCTTGAAGAACAACCATGGTGAACTTAAGGAATATTCCCTCTCCAACATTCTCTACTTAACTTCAAAGAAAACCTCTACACTTGGAAGCATACTCTGTCATCACTATCCTTCAACTGAAAGAAACCGAACCAGGTTAGAAGAGTAGGTGATCCTCTCCAACAGCGATCAATTGAAAAATGCAGCAAATCACATCTTCCCCAATCCACGTCCATCACTTTCGAGCATAAAAAGGCAAGGGTGTCAACCACCCTTGGCGGGAAGTATGGTGCATAGGCAATCGAGAGAAAAGTATATAAATATAAAGAAAGATAAGAGGAGGGGACAAATGGAGATACGGGAGAGTGATCATAGATGGTGCGCATGCGTGAACAGAGCAGTAGTCTTTAGTTTTAGGAGTACGAGTATGAGAAACTTAGTCCTAGTTTTAGTTTGTATTTCAGTTGTAATCTTTCTTTCAGTAAGAACTGAATGAACCGAGACAACAACTCCTTCCTTCTACTATTGAGGGTGACCTGCAAACCAAAGAATATCTAAGGAGACCCATGAAGATTCCCCTCGCATGATTAAGTTAGAACTCAAACAGTCGAGAGAGAAAACCGACAGATTTTTTTGGAGTGTATTCCCTTACATTTGTCTTGTTTATTGTTTCCTTATATTAGGAACAAGAGAGGGTTTGGTCTTTGAAAGAAAGATGTGAAATTAAGCTTTACTCATCTTCCAATTCATTTTAACTTGTTAGAGGCTGAATTTTGGGGTGCTTTTTGGTTGATTTCTGCAACTGATTATGAATAGTGCTGAAATTGTCACTTTGAGGAACTTTAATTTGTCTGGTTTTGTAAATTAGAGAATATTTTAATTCTTCTCTTGATAAATAAATTTTTCTTTCAGCTTTTTCTTGAATGCCAAACAGAAATCATTCTCCAGTCATGAGTGTCTAGCTTCTTTCTTTCTTTCTCAGAAGATGAATGAACTAGAGATAAACTCCTTGTGAGATTGTACACTACTTGATCTAAAAGTGGATATTTTCTTAGTTGAATTGATTAGTTAATTTTCTCTCCTAATGGTCTCGGATAGGAATTATAGAATTTGCTTGATAGATTCATCCAATGCTTGATTGGTAGATTTGGGAAAATTGTGTAGGCTCATTGTAAACTTATTGGAACTTGACCAGAGATGAATTAAGTGTAATCAATTAATCGATGAAATTGAAAAGTTTAATTTGAAATTTGATTTGGCCTGAGACTTAATGATAAATCTAAAATCAATTCAGTGAAGATTCCAAGATCTTTAAACTAACTTGACGAATAGCTTCATGTTGTGAATCAAAATACATGGAGACCGATCTCTCTCTCTCTCTTCCTCTCAAACACTTTAGTGCAATATTTATTTTCTTCCTCTATATCTTCAAAACCTTCTCCTAGAATCTTCAAATGAAAATATGTTCTATTAATTGCACCAATAGAATCATGAAAAATTAAATATGTGGATAAGTTCATTTAGTAATTATGTTATGACCTTAAAGTATTGGAATGTTGATGAATATGGCTTAAATTAATTAGGCTAAAATCTATTTTTAATTATTCTATGAGGAATCTCATGTTCATTTTGTTGGACTAACAATTTGATTTATAAAGTGATACAATTTAATGATCTTATCATCACCTCACCCCTAAAAATGATAAATTTGTCTAAAAAAAAAATATCTTAGCAGATTCAATGATCTTAATTACTTTCAATAGATAAGACTTTATGCACTTTCAACAAAGTAACTTAATTGTCTCTCCATATTTAAAAGTGATAAATTTGTCTAAGAAATACTTTTTTCGCAGATTCAATGATTTTAATTACTTTCGACGAATAAGACTTTATCTTGTAAGATCTTTTCATCTTTATGCACTTTCAACAAAGTAACTTAATCGTCCGTCCACCTCTAAAAATGACAAATTCATCTTAGAAATACTTGTTTTGTAGATTCAATGATCTTGATTACTTTTAACGGATAAGACTTTATCATGTAAGGTCTTATCGTCTTTATGTACTTACAAAGTAACTTTATCATCTCTCCAACCCTAAAAATGACAAATTCATCTAAGAAATACTTCCTTTGCAGATTCAATGATCTTAATTAATTTCTTAGAAGTATTTCGTACAATGATTCTTATAGCTAGGAGGAAGTATCATGCATAAAATTGGGTATGGGGTCTTGCTCATAGAAGCATGACTCATAGAGATTAGGCCTTACCTATGGGGGCATTAAGCATGGCAATTTTATCTAATTAAATTCCCACATGACAAAGATCAGAAAAATAATAAACAAAACTTGTAATAGACTAATAGCTTTTCTTCATCATTTTCAGTGAACTTGCACAGACGTCAAGCAAAGGGAAGACAACAACCACGTGGAGTTCACCTCGTTGCTTTTGTTTAGAAGAGAGTACTTGAACCCCACGTCTCTACAGAACAAGCTAAGCTTTAAAAGTCTCTCTTCATGCATGTATTGACCATCTTTGGAAGGTTGTGGAACTATATTTTTTGTTTCTTGGTAGATCTTCAATAGTCAGTAGCTTTGGCATCTTCCATTGATCACAATCTCTTTCTCTTACCACGATAGAAGACAATGAGTAATGGTTCAAATGGCTTGTAGTCCAATTTATTTCTCCATATATTCTCAAATATAGTATGAAAACAATACATTATATGTATTAGATGTGTTATGGAGCATGAAATATTCACACAATTGTTAGTTCTGGGAAAGCACGAAAGAAAAGAATGTTAAGAAAAATTATTTTTTGGTATTTGATTATATTACAAAAAATAAAATAAAAAATGAAATATAATTAAATTGGATTAGAAATTTATTTATTTTCAAATTATTTCATTTTTATATTGAAGAGTTAAAATAAATAAAATAAACTTAAAGCAGCATATAAAAATAATTTATCGACTTTAAATTTGTTTTTTTTTTTTTTTTGTTTTTTTACTTTTCCTTTCTATTTTCTTTCCCCTATATATACCCTCTAATTTTTCGAGAACCGAATATAGCCTAAAATAAAAAAGTTAAACCGCATGTAGCTTACACAATTTTCTCGATCCATTCAATCTCTTAATTAAATTGCTTTTGTAATTATTTTCTACTATCTTACTATTAATAATATTCAATTATAAAATCCTTTTGCTACCAGTGATATTCTTACTATATAATCCCCAATTGCACTAAGTATAGATTAGAATTAAAGTTGACTCGTTGGTCATATATATTTATGTTATATTAATATCTTAGATTTAGGTTTTGTTTGACAACCTTTTTTAAAAATAGTTTTTTTAATAATAAAATGAAAAAACATGTTTGATAACTAAAAAATACAAACAATTTTTTATTTTCAAAAACAAAAAATAAGATGTTTTACGAAACATCTTTTAATTGTTTTTAGTTATTTTTACTCATTTATTTGAAAAGTAATTATACAAATATAAAAGATGATTAAAAATAAAATATCACGTATAAAAATTATTTTAAAAATATATTTAATAACATAAAAAATAAATTAAAAATATTTCAAAATTTCAAATAAATTTTGATTTTATAAAACGTAAGAAAGTATTCTAAAAAATTATAACCATATTGGGAAAGACTTCAACAATATTGGGTTCTCCTAAATGATGAAAGGCTTTGAAGAGTTTGAAATCAACGCATCAGCATTCAAAGCGAGTGTTTTCACCGACTTCAGGTCCTAATTTTCCATCCTTCTATGGTGTCTGCTCTTCCCTATTATCCGCATTTCATGACACCTGTCTCATCCTCTACACTATATCTATCCATCACCTAATCAAATTGAGTGCAAAGTCTCGATGGATGCTAGACAGAGCGATGGTATTAGTGTCCTAATGTTCCCATGGTTGGCTCATGGTCACATATCTCCCTTCCTACAGCTGGCTAAGAAGCTTTCGAAGAGAAACTTCAGCATATATTTCTGCTCTACGCCTGTTAACCTCGACCCCATCAGAGGAAAACTCAGTGAAAGCTATTCTCTCTCAATCCAACTAGTAGAACTTCGTCTTCCATCCTTGCCTGAGCTTCCTCCTCACTACCACACAACCAATGGCCTCCCGCCCCATCTCATGCCCACTCTCAAAATGGCCTTTGACATGGCAAGCCCCAACTTCTCCAACATCCTCAAGACCCTCCACCCGGATTTACTTATTTATGACTTCCTCCAACCATGGGCACCGGCAGCTGCTTCATCGCTTAATATCCCGGCCGTTCAGTTCCTGAGCACCGGAGCAACACTGCAATCTTTTCTGGCTCATCGCCACAGGAAACCGGGTATTGAATTCCCTTTTCAGGAGATTCACCTTCCAGATTATGAGATTGGTAGGCTCAACCGTTTTCTTGAACCTTCGGCAGGTAGAATCAGTGACAGAGATCGTGCCAACCAATGCTTAGAGCGGTCATCTAAGTTCAGTTTGATCAAGAGTTTCAGAGAGATAGAGGCAAAATACCTTGACTATGTATCTGATTTGACTAAGAAGAAGATGGTAACCGTTGGTCCACTTCTTCAAGGCCCGGAAGACGAAGATGAGGCAACAGACATTGTTGAATGGCTTAACAAGAAGTGTGAAGCTTCAGCCGTGTTTGTTTCATTTGGCAGTGAGTATTTTGTGTCCAAGGAGGAGATGGAAGAGATAGCCCATGGGCTTGAGCATAGCAACGTAGACTTCATATGGGTTGTTAGATTTCCAATGGGAGAGAAAATCAGGCTTGAAGATGCACTACCACAAGGGTTCCTCCACAGGCTAGGAGATAGAGGAATGGTTGTGGAAGGATGGGCACCACAGAGAAAAATTCTAGGCCATTCAAGCATAGCGGGGTTTGTGAGTCACTGTGGATGGAGTTCTGTGATGGAAGGCATGAAGTTTGGTGTCCCTATCATAGCCATGCCCATGCATCTAGATCAGCCGATTAATGCTAAATTGGTGGAGGCGGTCGGCGTGGGTAGGGAGGTTAAGAGAGACGAGAATAGAAAGCTTGAAAGAGAAGAGATAGCAAAGGTAATTAAAGAGGTGGTGGGGGAGAAGAATGGGGAGAATGTGAGGAGAAAAGCAAGAGAATTGAGTGAAACACTGAGGAAAAAAGGAGATGAAGAGATAGATGTGGTGGTGGAGGAGTTAAAGCAGCTTTGCAGCTACTAAAAATAGCGGTAACTCATACAGCAAGAGGAGGAATAAGACATGGAGTGTAAAAAGAACAAGAAGGCTGATATATACATACATGCCTTTCCAAATTTACCCATCTAGGAAAATAGCTAACGTGAATAATCAATCAATGTTTCAGTCAATCTCATTTTTGTTTACCAATTCAGATTACATGTATGCGTGCTTTGTGTGTTTAGCTACTGTTGACACACTACACAAACACACATCTAAATACATGGAAAAAATATATAAAAAAAAAGGGCTTTTGAATCTTAAAATATCAAGAAAATAAGGAAATAATGGTGGTTGGATTTTACAGAAACATCGTATGACAATTCGGAACAAATTATTGAGGAGACGAAAATATCAATCATATCAACACACATCTAAATACAAGGAAAAAATATCATAGAGTTGCTTTTGACTCTCAAGATATCAAGAAAATACGGAAATATCAATCAAAACTCAAAACATTGAGAAAAAAACCTTTAAACAATAATAAAACAAACAATGATACACATAATGGGGTTGTTTTATTGAATATGGTTAAATTTATGACATTTGACAATAATATACATAATTTGAAAACTTGCATGCTCTAGTAGGAAGAAGACAACTGATCCATTGGGATCACAACTTTACATTTCCCTTTCCATTTTTCTTGTAGAAATCCCACTTGAACTTCTCAGCCAGGTTTTGAAGCAATCACACAAAACTTCTCTCTCTCTCTCTCTCTCTCTCTCTCCTTATTTTCAGGATTTGGAAGGTGTCTCAGCACAAAACATTTCAATTGTTCCCAAAGCAAAGCTGCAGGGAAGCTAGAAGACCTAAGCCTTCAACCTACATGGAGGGTTTGGTGTGCTATCAGTTTGTGTCCAAGTTTGAGTAAGAAATTTTTTTGACTAGGACAGCAGCAATATTGACACTAAATCAATCACAGAAAGTAACAGAATCAACCAATTCAAGGGAATGAGACATTCCAAATTTCAGCAGTTCACTTCTGAATTGACTCATCTCAATTAACTAAACATACACATATACCATTCACATTTCAAATTTCTTCACTATCAAAACTAAAATTTCAAAAAGAAAAAAAAAATCATCTTCTACATTCCTCAACCTAACATTGACATTGTCCTCAATGTTAAAAAGATAAAGCCCATGGAATGATAAAAGGGAAGGGGCTCCAGCTCCGAGTGGTAAGTAAGAAGTAATGCTACAAAACAAAATAAGCAGACAACGAAAGACAAAAATATGTACATGGAACAGAAAAATAAAAATAGAGAACAAATTAAAGAAACTTCAGGAAGTGATTCGTCCCTAATTGCAGTCATGCCAATTGATTCTGGCTCAGACGAGTGTTATCAACAAAATTTATAAACCTAAATCACCTCACACTAGGGTAGCATAGCTAACATAGTATAGTAGCTCTAGGATCGTTCATAGGGATGAGTTTTCATCGTACAGTTGACATTAGTGAAGGAAATAAAATGGTGCTTTTTCTTATGAAAGTTAGCTTTTAAAGAAAATGGAATTTATGGTTGGAAAGATTGATTTTTAAGTTAAGCAAAAACAATAAGTGAAATTAACTATAAAGAAAAGGTCTCTTGGAGCTTCAAGTCACTAGGATTGAGTTCCTTAGGCAAAGGGGGAGATTCCGGATCTTCTTCTCGCGTTGGGGATAATAACATAAAGGATGGTTATCTCCCGAACCGGTTTTGTATTTAGCAATTAAGATTTGATCCAAAGGTTTCATTAGAAATGGTAATTGCTTCCCATCAATGGCTTCCAACACTAAAGACTTTTACCTTGAACCACCTTCCAATGCTCGTAAATGATAACTAATAGACATCCATGGATCTAGCAATAAGCATCCATGGAATCCAAAAAGCTTACCAAGTATTGGCCATTCAAGGTGATTCTAAGGGATTTAAAGCTAAACCTTGAAATAAAAACCATTGATAGTTAACAACTATTGTCATTTATAGCAAGGACAACTCCCACCTTTGCATTCAGGTCCTTCACCTAACTTCCATCACTCCAAGAAACGTAAAACCTAGCCACTCATCCCCTGAGAAATCATCCTCAGAGGTTGTTTGACTAGAAAGAAAAGTGAAAACAAAATGAGAAGGAAAGGCAGAGCAAAAGCTCTGTATATTTCTTACTACGGTAATTTATAAGTGTTTTATGAAAAACATCACATCCACCTCTCCCTCAGTCTTTCCTTTTATATATAAGCTACCTAAAAGATATTTAAAAAGATATAAAAGAAAATATCTAGGTTGATTACAAGGAGAAACTAGGAAATTACACAAAATATTTGAAGATAAAAATCTAACAGAGTTGGTGCACAAGAAGATTTCGCATACCATGTGAAATTTCGTATGGTGTGCGAAATCCTTTGGTGCCTCAAGAGGTTTCACATGGTGTGCGAAATTTCGCACAACCATGCGAAACTGCTGTTTGTTGGACTTCTTCTTCTGATTTTCTTCCTTGCATCCTGATTGGCATGGCAAAGGGCTAAGAAGTGCTCCAAAGCTTGGATTTTTCATGTATTTGAGCTTTAACTTGCATTGCCATTGATTTGAGCTACCAAAAACACCAAAACTTGTCAAAAACTGATTAGTAACCTTGCTAGGTTCCTTAATGTGCCAATTGAGTTAAAAGGTATTATTAACTACTACTCAAAAGTGTTTAAAACAGTTAGTTTCAAGTTACAAAAAGAGTACTTTTTGAGTAGTAATCAGGTTATTCAATGATATGAGAAGTGAGAACATAGACAGACAAGGTGCCTCCATACTATAAAATTCTTCCACTGATGAAGTTTCAAGCAGCAGCTAATGAAGTGAAGGTTTCTTTTTTAATCAGCTTTTCATGGACACTTCATTTTTCTTCTTAGGTTTTCCTGCCAAGATGCACTTGGAGTTCCAGCCTTGGATTTTTTAGGTGCTATTTTCTTCTTGGACTGCTTCCGCTTCTTTGGAATTGACTCCATATGACATGGAGGAAGAGACAGGCCTGTGTAAGTGGTCATCATTTTCTTCTGTCTGGATTGTCATAGGATGGTCGATTTCATATAATAGAAGATGATGGCTCAGATGATTCATCTGATATCTACACCTTCCTTTTCAACCTTCCTGTCCTGGAAAAAAAAAAAAGATCCATTCTTAGAAACAATATAGCATAATGCATAATCCAGCTGAGTGCAACCTGCATAAGCTTGCAGAAACATCTTTAAATTCTCAACCACACAGCTTCCAACTGATATTTATGCTTGTATAAACCAAAAATGAGCAACATAAGTCATTTTAAAAATTAATATCTCATGAATTGAAAAGTCGAACTTCTCCAAATTCAGTTGAAATTTGCCGCTTACACAGTCCAATTGAGCTCATGAAAAATTAGGCCACACAATGAACAAAATGGTATTACCAAAACCATCTCATTGCAACATGTAATTATCCAAAAATTATGGGCATTCAATCACAATGGTATTCATCAAAATCTAACCTCAACATTAAAGATTTTATCCTGATGATGTTCTGCCATAAATCTTAGTAAAATTTATGGGACAAGCAACCAGCACCAGAAAAGAGAGATTATTTGATGAAGATAAGATTATTTGATATTTTCAAATATGCAATGCACATCTTTTTGGGAAAGTTGAATGATGTGGTTTGGACCATAAACAGAAATAGACGTTTATATTAATCAAGCCATCAAAACTAAGACAAGGACAACATGAAATACCAAAGCCTTTCACTTGTTAAAAAATGACATAATTATAAAAAAGATATTGATGAAAGTTAAACCAAGAAACAAAAGCAGTTACTTCTCAGAGTTTTGATGTTGGATTTGTTGTTGATGTTGTAGAGAACATACCTGGGCAATGAGTTTATTATATCATTCTATCATAGTTTCTATAGGATCTTGTCATCTTATTAGTTATTAGATGGTTTGTTCAATACTCCGGAGGTTGTGGTTTAATGTTAGCTTATTCTTGATATGAGCCAGTGACCTTAGTATCCAGCCCTGGTTTAGGGGTTCTATAGGAATAATTTGAGCCTTTAAGTTTTAGGTTATGTTTGGTTCCTGAGAAGTATTAAGGAAAGAAAAAAAATTTTATGGAAAAAATTATTTTCTTATTCTTGATTGTACTATGAAAAATAATAATTAAATATAATTAGAATTAGTTTGAAACTTGTACATTTTAAATTATTAATCCTTATATCAAAGAGTTAAAATAAGTAAAATAAATTTGAAGTAACATATAATATAAATGTTTGACTTTAAATCTATTGTTTATGTTCCTTTGCTTTTCCTCTATATTTTCTTTCCCCCTCTTTTAAATTTTTCGAAAACCAAACATAGTCTTAGTTTTTGTAGACTTCTTAGTTCTTTTTCATGTCAGGTCTATAATAGACTTTATAGGGTGAGGCATGCATCATTCCTTTTAGTTGTTAATCATGCGAGATAAGTATATTCAATAAAGCATCAAAGGCTATTAGTATGACCTGCTCTAGAATAAGCTGTGTTGAAGGAGGATAGATCCTTTAGGGCAATGTGTTAGATCTCTAATGATGCCTTATTCTAGTTTTATTTTAATTTAATTAGCCTGGTTACTATGTGCTTCTATTCAAAATGTTAGAAAGTATCTTAAATTCTCTTATGAGTCAATTTGTAAGTCATTAATATTTTCATATTAGAATATATTCGTATAAGAGAATGTATCTTATTATGAAAGGAAATATTATATTGTGAGATATTTATTTAGGAATAGATATTTTTGATAATTATGTAATTGATTTCCTGTATGGAATATTCTTATATAATTAGAGAAAATATGGGCAAAGATTTTAACCGAAAGAGAGAGCCCTTTTAGGTGTAATTGGGAGTTTGGATTTGAAAATTTGATTATAATATCTTCAAGGAATGGTGGAAGTTCTTCTTTATCTTTACCCGTAGATATAAGCTTTAGGTCAAACCATATAAATTTTGGTATACTTTATATTTGTTTTCTATTTTCATTCTCTCATCTTTTTCTTCTTATTGTTGTTTTTTGTCTTGATTTTTTACAACACAAGAAAATAATTGAAAAAATAGAAATTCCTAATATTTTTCTTGCCTCATAAATTATTTTACTTTGATGATTTCTAGACCTTATAACGTGTCTTCACAAATATACAATAATCCTTAATTAAGCATATTCCCAAGGTTTTTTTATTTCCTTTTTCGTTTTTCCTTTTTCCTCTTTCCAACTATCCAAGTTTTATTTAGTATTTTTTTTTAGCAAATTACCCACTCAATTATACGAATATAATTGATACTTCACCTTTATACTATACTAATTTCACTTCTTTTCTTGGCCTTAGTGTAATGACAATCTCCTAGAGCCATCTACATTTTACTACTAGTGGAAGAGTGTGGATGGTTATAGAGAGGCCTAGAGGTGTCCACAAATTTTTATATAAGAGTGGAAGACAAGGGAAGCATATGGGACATTCTAAAGATTTCCAAACAAGTCTTGTACATACTTTGTACATAAAAATTCTAGGGAATTTTAGGATTAGAGTGGAACCTTTGTGGCTTCCAAAAAGTTCCTTGGTTGCCTATAAATAGGTGATGACCTCATTTGGTCAAGGCACCAAACAAGTTAAGAGCTTCTAGCCTCGCAAAGTATTCCTTATGTTATACGAAGTTTTTTTTCTTAAAATGTTACCTTTGTAGTCTTTATAGGCACTAACCAACTTTTTTTTTTACCCGAACTGTTGTATGACAACTTGAAGCAGCAGAAGACACTCAAGACGACAACATTGATGCAACAAAAGAGTTGGTGGAGAACATGGCATTGAGTAAAGAGGCAAACGAGACAACTGATGGAGTATAGTGGATGAGGGCAGGAGTGAACCTCCTAAAGAAGGTGGGGAAGGGAATGGGAATGGAGATGAGGAAGAAGGTACATATGAAAATGATGAAAATGAAGAGTGAGCATCCTGGGAAAGTTTCAATCGAAAAGAAGCTTTGGACCTTTTTAACCACGTGATCACTTTGGACCCTAGCTACTACTGGGTTGGTCGGTTTAGCCAAGTACTGTATCAGTTGTTTTAGTCATGACTGTAAGGGAGGCCTCCTCTGATGTGTAGTAGTATGTATTTTAACCTAATTTAATGTAGTAGTGAGTATGAAAGTTGTAATTGAGGTGGGGATGGGGTGGGGGTCAGTGTTTTAGGATCCTTAACATAGTTCTATCATTTTTACAAGCACCTTCATGATTTGATGGGGTAGTAGTAGACTAGCAGTCAGCAAATGCTTGTGTTCTCTCTCCCTTATTTCAAGTTCCATCTAAAACTTGTTCTTGTATTGTCTCTCCCTTATACATAAGTTAATCCTTAAGGATGCAACCTGAAGTTAATAGTGACTTTTTTTTTTTCTTGGCTAAAGATTCTACATAAAAAGCTTAATATTTTGGATAACAAAGAATAGTAATCAAGAAAGTGTCATCATTGTTGGGATTGAGAATTTTCATAACTAGGACAAAGTTCAATGCTTTGTTTTGACTCTTGTAGTTTCTTTTTAGATTTTCTCCGTTTTCTCTCTAAGCGAACTTAGGGTTTTATTTATTTTTCTATTATTTAGTTGTTTTTTTCAATATTTTCTTTAATTTTACTTATTCCATTTCCATTCATTTTTTTCTCTATTTTAAGCTTGGTTAGGAAAAAGACTTTTTAGGCAGACTTTATAGAACAACTCAGGAATCTCAATTGGATATGAAAAACACTAAGGAACTTAATAGCAATGACAATATACCTTAAGTGCCTTTGAAAGGGTATAGGACTATGAGAAAGCATATGAATCCTCCAAGGCTAGGTACACTCATGTTTTTCAATGCCAATTAGAATCATAATACTATTCAACCACAATTAGTACATCTACCACCAATGTTTAGCTGAAATGAGAACAAGAAACCCTATATCCACATAAAAGATGTGGAAGAAATTTGCTCGAATTTCTAAAAAGAAAATTGACCAATCAAAATATGTTTTTGAATTTAACCAACCCAATAATCTCTTTCAATTCAAGTAAAGGATTGTTGGTGGCTTGTATATAAATAACTTAACCATTGAATTGCTTTCTGGTTTCTCGTTTTTAATTTTCCTAAAGGGATCCATCTTAGCTTGGGATTTGGAGGGTAGAAGCATCAAGAAGCTAAGGTAATTTCTTAAAGACAAAATTCTATTGTTAAAGAGAAGGTTATAATTCAAGCAAGTGATTAATACAATTTAATAATAAAGTATTTATAATATTTTATTTTTATTATATGTACCCAACCCTAACAATAAAAAAGACCACTAATATAAGAAGTTCCTTGAAATTGAAAGAAGAATGATGAGAGGCATTTAATTAAGCTCTTGAGGGATTGGTATGAAGAACTTTGATTTAGACACAAATTTGCTTTCTTCTTCAACTCAAGGCTTCTATGTCTAATTTCCTACTTTTCTTCCTCCCATGAATCATCTTATTTTCATCTCTATCTCCCCTCTCTCTAGCTTATTCTCTCATTGTAGCCCAACTCTCCAAACTTGGCTCGGACATCTCATTTCATTCTTTAGTCCCCAAAACATGGCAAATAATTAGTAGGACCCATCACAAACTCTCTAATGTGCAATTCCATCCATCATGAGTTTACAACCCTCATGCGGCATGATGAGTAAGCCTTTCTTCTTTAGGAGCCCATTTGACAACATGTCCCTTTCCACCTATCATCTTAAGGGGCTAAAATAACACTACAAAAGGTAAATTTCTACTATCCAAAACATCATCACATAAATACATAAGAAATCCAAGTAATTTTTTTAAACCTTTACTTATCAAAGATATCAAAATCACAAGCCCTAACTTCAAATCACAAAGATGGTGAACACAATGTGAAAAAAAAAAAAAAAAAAAAAAAAAATCACAAAAGCCCTAAGTTCAAAGGAAACATGTGAAAAAGGAAATTCTAGAGAAAGATATTTATCTTAAAGGACTTCACAACATTTCTAGTGGTGGTAGGTGATAGAGTTCAAGATCAAGAACTCACCTGAGTCTCTAACTTCTTTATTGTTAGGATGCCTGCTCGAAGGTTGTAACAACCAAATATTGTTAGAGTCAGGTAGGGTAGTTAGCAACATTGTTCAAGTCAATAGGTTAAGTTGTTAAGGTTAGCTAGATAAGTAGTTATTCTCATGTAATTGATACGCCATATAAATATTGTATGTAAAAACTGGTTTGATATAGATTTTCTTCCATTCTTTATCTTCCTGTTTCTGCAAGTTTCTTTTTGGTATCAGAGCTATAAACCTATCCTAACTATGTCATTCTTCAATCCATTCTCTGAATCACAAACTCCCACACAGATTACTTCACTCCAAAGATTGAGCTATTCTCTTCAAATGTTAAATCATGCCCTCCTTGTTAAACTAGACAAAAGCAATTACATCTTATGGTGAACCCAAATGGAGAATGTTATCTTCGCCAATGGCTTTGAAGACCATATTGAAAGACTGAATATGTGCCCCACCAAGATGACAGTTGTAGGCACAATAAAACCAGAATTCATTTCATGGAGAAGGTATGATCGTATGATCCTTAGCTAGTTATATTCTTCTCTCAACCTTGAAATCATGGGGCAAATAATTGGATACCGAACCTCTCATGAAGCTTGGATGGCTCTGGAAAATATATTTTCAGTCTCCTCCAAAGCAAGACTAATGCAACTCCGGTTGGAGTTTCAAACAACTCGCAAAGGCACCATGTCCATGATGGAGTATTTTCTCAAAGTGAAAATTATAGTTGATAATCTTGCAGCTATTGGAGAACTAGTCTCAGAAAAAGACCAGGTGTTACAGATACTAGGAAGACTTGGTGTTGATTACAGTCCTATTGTTGCTTCCATCACTACTCGAGAAGACGACATATCCATCCACTTAATTCACAACATACTTCTCACACATGAACAACGTCTGACATTTCAAAACATAATCCCAAAAGAAGACTCCATATTTGCCCATGTTGTTGTCTCTCAAATGCAACAAATAAGAGGCAATAACAGAAGGATCTTTAGCAGCCTGTAATCCTGCATTTTCACATGCGTTCTCACTTGATGGCGAGACTCGCTTTTTGTTTTGTGAAAAACTAATTTTTTAAAATAATGGAATCACCACTTACTTTGGTTTTATTTTTTAAAAAGAAAAGCAAAATAAGAAAGAAAACCCTAAATGTGACTCTAAAAGAAAAGACAGATTTGTGAAAATCAAGTTGGATCCAGGGGTCAGGTTACTTCATCGATACTATGAACTAAATAAACACATCAACATAATTCATCAATTTAATAAAGAAAGATGTACTTGATTTGCATTCCAAGCGCTTCCAAAAAACATAAAAGTTAAATAACAAATACTAGCATCACATTGCATTCTAAGTAATCATATTCTGTAACAAGTTAAATTTAATGTCATACAATCTCAACACAACAAGCAAACACTAATAGACAATGTTCAATCACAATATTTAATTTAAATAAAAAAGGTTTGTGTACATGGTTTAGCATTTTAAAGCGCTTTCATAAAAATGAGGTTAATTCACAAATAATAATAATGAGTTTAAAAAGAAATAAAAAACTAAGTCTATATACATATACATGGCAAGTCTCAAATCAAGGAAGGCTCGCTAGCATGTTCAAAAGTAACTAAATTATTAAAATCAAAGGAATTATCATTAACAATGTATAATATTGGTTCATAAAATAAACTCTAAATAAATATCAAGAAGTGTTATCTCATAAAAATTAAAATTAGGTAACATCTTTAACCTATCCAAATTATTGTTCAAAATTTCAAATTAATTAATTATATTCCAACTAATAACAAATTTATTCACAACTAGGTTACTTCACAAAAGAATCAGCAAATGATCAAAGCAAATAACTCTATAAAATAAATCTAAAACAAATATCTATAAGTTAAATTTTATCATGAAAATTTTCAGAGGACATCACACTAGTTCATCATCCAAGTGATCTCAATTAACTAGCTCTCATTTAGTACTAGATTTCGTAATGATGTTCATAGGCCCAAAATAGAGCATTTTTTCAAGGTTTTTATCAAATGATTTTTTTTAATTAACTTAGAGATATCCTAAAATCATAAATAAATAAATAAATAAATCATATAACTAGCTTGATATGTCTATTTAAAATGCAAAATTATCATAGGGCAACATCACATTCATAACATATTTAAAAATTAACAAAAATCCCTCAACTCTAGAAAAACACTTGTGCAGTGGTATATATATCTCATTTCATAAATCATTTCTTAATATTTTGGGTCAAAAATTAAATTTAGGAAGTCTAGATTAAGTGAACAATGTCCAAAGGAATTAAAGGGATCGTTTAATAATTTAATTTTAAAAAACAAAACTAAGTGTCAAAAACAGAGTGAAAACCGAACCTTTTGAAAAATTGATTTATATCTTCTAATTGAGGGATTATTCTTCACTGAAACAAAATTATAACATAAAATTCAAGAAGTTTAAAATATCATGGAATAATTAGAAAATTTTTAAAGAGTATCTAAATGGTCGGATTCTAATTTACAAGTTCAAAAGTACAGTGAGCTATCAACAGTGTCAATAGAGATCCATGCTTTGGAAAATTCTATATGTAGGGATATGTTAAATCCCATTTTAATTTCCACAAGTTTGTCCATAAAGACTCCATTGATTGGAGCTATGAAATTTATTTCGTGTGTATTCAAAACCAAAATTCATTTTAAAACCTTTTCAAATATGCATACCGAATAAAATTGATAACATTGTTTTTTTTTTTTTTGTTTTTTTGGAAAATTGAAGTTTCATACCTAAAGGGACTAAGATTAATTTTTAATATAAGTTTAGGGATTGATTTAGTAAGGAAAAAATTTTGGAAACAATTTTTTTTTTTTTCATATTGAAATACATGAAATCTCAAATAATAAATTTTCAAGGAAAAGTTTAAGTGTATGTGTGTGAACTAAGGAAATGAATTATGAATATCAAAACATAAAATCAAATTAAAACATTGATCTGAAGCCAATTGTCATTTGATTATCCAATGGCTTATATTGGTAAAAGAAATTGAAGAAAAAGTGATCTAATCTCATTCCTAAGTCAATCAAGCAATAAAAAATGCAATCAAACAATTTTCAATATACAATCCAACAACACTTATTTCAATTTTAAATTTAAGCATCAAACAACCAATAAAATCTCAATGTATAGATGTTCCTCAATTCACTTTCATGACTTCAATTCAGCTCAACTATCAACTCACATACTTGTTTTGATCTTGAAAGTTAATAAACAAATATTGATAACACTTCATAGCTGCCACTTCTGTACATACTTGCTTTAATTTCAAAATTCAGTAGACAAAGACTAATAACTTCAATATTTCCATGGCTGCATCATACCATATCACATATTCATTTTATAATTCAAACAAAACTGAAGTTTCTAACCATTACACAACCACATGCATTATTTTCACTTGATTAAGGAAAATACTAATATTCCTAACCATTAACAATCACATGCATTATTTTGATTTGATTTTAAAAATTCAACAAAAGTCATTGACACATTCTTAAACCGGTTATACTAGAACCAACATGCATTATCAAGTAAATGATTAAACAACAAACACGTATGACCTTTCTTACATCCACACCAAGTCACTATTCCTATAATCTAATAAAATAAACATGAGAAAGTGATTTAAAATTGAATAAAATTATACTAACTTGTGTCTACTGATGCTCTAAAGCAGATGTAATGGGTGTATTATAGCCAAATCTCTCATAGTGATGAAGATAACAAACGATGGTGTGTTGATTCTTTGATAGAAGTGATGAATGACTTTAGCAGTAGTGAATTGAATGATGGATCAAACTGTAAGTTACGATGGGTCGATCTCTAGCAGTGGTAAAGATGCAAACGAAAATCTAAACCCTCATTTCAAATGAAGATGTTGGTAATGGTGAAGATGCGATAGAAACAGAGGAATGGTATAGATACGGTGCTCCGAAATTATGAACGAAGAAATAGTGATGGAGACCTATGTCGAGTGCGATGATGATTAGTATGGTGTTGCAAGTACTTATTGGAGATCTCTGTTTCAAAACTTCAAGTGCACTAGTATGATGTAGGTGTAATGCTGGTGGAGATGAACTATGGAGATGAATTGTTGTTTGCATAAGAATGGTGATCTGTAGGTCTGATGATGATGACTGTAACTCATATGCAAACGGTCACCCTCTAAGGGCAATGGTGATGACAAATGTCGATCTTTGGCATGGTGGAAATGGCGAGTTCCAATGGTGGTGGTAACTTGTAGTAGCGTCGATCTCTGGTGGTGAAAATGGGAAGCTTTAAATGGCGGTGGTAACTTGTAGCGGCGTCAATCTCTAGTGACTATGACGACAACCTCTAATTGGTAATAAAATGCGTCGATAGCCACGATCTCCATGAATAGAACAACAAGCTTCCACGATGGTGAATTACTCCAACAACGATGAACTTGCCTTTTTCAACATAGAATTTGCGCTCCTCTAAAAAATGCCCAAAAAGTGACTCCTTATTCGGTGATGAACTCTCCTCTCTTAGCTTGAGAAGTCTTTATAACTATAGTTGTTACTCCTTCCCGGAGTGGTGTATATGCTCCCTCAACAGAAAGATTCCTCTTTTGGAGACTTCATCTCAAAACCGCCTCATCGAATACATGACAGTTTAAAAACATGATTGTCAAGCTTCCTTGCATGGCTTATGGTGATGCTCCCTCATGTGAGACTTGTCACGACCCAAATTTCAGGCAACCCAAAATTTGGTCCATGACCCCAAGTCAAAGGTTTGACCTTAAGGGTTTCTCCTAATCCACACTAGCAGTCAACCAAAACGCTTTGATTTTTTTTTTCTACGCATAATCACACTAGAGCTTCCTCCAACTAACAATCCAATTTATCAACATACTAACCACTACTCAAGAGCAACCAGGTATAATAATTATCATTAAAGTCTAGAAATAAGAGTTCACAATTGAGCAAATTAATCAGAATAAAGTCTCATTTTAAATATATAGTTTCAAAGTTTGCTAATACAAGTCTTAAAATAGCCAACATAACAAAAACACTACACTCCACTAGGCCGCTCCAAAACCTCCTAGGGAATCCTAAAGTCCTCCTTGCCCCACTTGTGGATCCTCGTGAGTGACATTTGCATCTAAAAAGATGTAAAAAGGAAGGGGTAAACATTCCACATTGCTCAGTAGGGTGCCTAACACCTAAGGGGTTAATGGGGATTACTAAGTTTCAAATGAATACAAAAAAAACATTCCATCAGCATTGATCACCCACATTTTTAATCTTTATAATTATAATAATTCCACAATTTTCAACAATTAAATAAAATGCACATGGACATGTGACACACAGTCATACAATATACCGTCGTTCTCGGGCTTTCACTGAATGATACGTATCTGTACCCAAATACACTCCCCATTCGGAGTTTTCCCGGGGTAAACTTTTAGGTCTTTCACCCTAGGAATCTCACTCTCTTCTTAATTTACCTCACACAGACCTTTACTTTTCATTACTATTTTATTTTTTTTATTTCTTTTTTCATTTCATGCACTTTTCACAATTTTTATCATTTCTTCACATAACCATGATGCAAATGAAATGTCATGAGGTTAATTACCCTCATTCAAAAGTATCACCAATATCACATAAATTTCCAACTAGTCCAAATATCATTGAAATTACAATCATACCACAATTCCATAATTTTCTAACAACCCCAATAATTCCAATAATTAAATATAATTATTTCTCCACAATAAAATTACCAAAAGCAACCAAATAAATTTCCAATAATTCATATCTCAATTAAACATAATCTATACCAAAAATCCATAATTTTCTAACAACTCCAATAATTCCAATAATCCAATATAATTATTTTTTCACAATAAAATTGCCAAAAATATTCCAATAAATTCTCAAAAATCCACACATCAATAAATTATAATTTATACTACAATTTCAATTATTCTCAAAAATCTCATTAATTTTATCAACCCAAATGCAATCATTTATCAACCAAAATTTTTTTTCCATCATCACCAAAATTCCAAAAATATTCCCAAGTCATCCAATAAAATTTCCCATATCACAAAATATTACCTATTTAACTCCTAACAACAAGATTTATAATTTTTTTTTTCAAGAAAAAAACATTTAATTAAAGTTTTAGGGTTAAGTTTCCTTACCACAGATCTACAAATCGGACCGCTGAAAATAAAATCAACCACCGTAAAAACGTTCCTTGCGTTGAGTAGAACTCTTCCTCAAAATTTCATGCAAAATGGAGCTTGTTTGGCTGCCCAAGCGGCTAATGGAAGAACGACGAAAATTCTTCTTCCTTGTAGCCGCCAAGACCCTCTTTCTGCCACTTCTCTCTTTCTTTTCTCCTTTCCCTTATTAATTTCTCATTTCTTTGCCTTTAAGCCTCTAACCACAAGTGGCCCACAACCCATCACCATTCAAGCCTTCGAATATATATATATATATTTTCTTTTCTTTTGTTTATTTTTCAATTCATTTCCATTTCTTTCATTAATTCATTTTCCATTTCACTTCATTTTTTTTTCTCTTTTTTTAACAACACAAAAAATAAATTAACCAACACCATCTCAAAAAATTTAATTTTTCTCAAATTTATTAATAAGTAAATTAATTTAATTTTTTTATTCAATTAGTTCTAATTAATTTTAATTATTTCATTTTTCATTTTTTGTTTTCGTTTATAGAAATTTTCAATTTTTACAGCACTAAGAAATTTTCTACCATAAAGCTGACGTGTCACAAAAATTTCAACTCGCTTAATTGACCAACAAAATATTTCGAATTTCGCAAATCTAAAATTAACAAGTGTTCTCCAATCGTTTTTTTTTTTTTTTAAACTTTTCAACCACCATTCAAAAAAAAAACTTTTCAAACTAGAAATTCTAATGTGGTTTAAAATACCCGGTCATTACATGCTATCCCCCTAAAAGAAATTTCATTCTGAAATTTAAACGAGCTTACCTTAAAAATCAAAGAAGAGTTGTGGATAATGCTGTCTTATTTCTTCCTCAGGTTCCCAAGTGGCTTCTTCTATCCCATGGTGTTTCCACCACAATTTGACTGAGAATCACCTTGTTCATGAACCTATGCTCTCCAACTTCCAAAATTTGTAAAGGTTCCTCAACATAAGAAGTATCTTCGTTAATTTGAACATCTTGCAAGTCAATTACCCAAGTTGGATCCAGAGTTCACTTCCTTAGCATTGACACATGGAAGACATCATGCACGAGGGACAACTGTTGAGACAAAATTAACTTGTATGCCATTGGGCCAACTCTCTTATCGATATGAAATGGTCCCACAAATTTAGGGGCTAACTTTCCATTTTTCCTTAATCGAAATATGCCTCTTTGAGGGGACACTTTTACAAACACCCAGTCCTCTTCTTCAAACTCCAAGGGCCTTCTCCTTTGGTCTGCATAGTTTTTTTGTCTATCTTGAGCCGTCTTAAGCTTTTCCTTGATGAGTTGTATCTTTTCCGTAGTATCTTGGACAATTTCAGGTCCCAACACACAAGCCCTTAACATGTCTTCTAAGATCTGGATCACTCTTTCTGATTAACCATATGTCTGAGGGTGAAAAACGATGCTAAAATTCAATTGGGTGCTTAAAGCCTTATGTAAACTTTGCTAAAACTGAGAAGTAAACTTAGGGTTCCTGTCAGACACTATAGACAACGGTATCCTATGCAATCTCACATTCTCCTGTAAATACAACATAGCTAGAGAGTTCATGGAGTCAGTAGTCTTCATGGGTAGAAAATGAGTTGACTTAGTAAAATGGTCCACAATCACCCAAACTCCATTTTTCTTGTTTCTAGTTCCTGGCAACCGTATCACAAAGTCCATAGTGATATGATTCCACTTCCACTCAGGTATAGGTAAAGGTTGCAACAACCCTACAGGCCTCTAGTGTTCAACTTTCATTTGCTGACAAGTTTGATAGTTGGCTACATATTGAGCAATGTCTCTCTTCATCCCACTCCACCAGAATTGTCTCTTTAAATCTTGATACATTTTGGTATTCCTAGGGTGGATGGTATACTTTGCCCTATGAGCATCTGTTAGGAGTTCATTCATCAACTCCACATCCCTTGGCACACACAATCTTCCTCTAAATCTCACACTCCCATCTACATGCATAGACTAATTTTCATCTACTTCACCTTCTACCAACTGGGTTTTAACTTTTTCTAAAAACTCATCATAAACTTGGGCCTCCACTATTCTTTGAATAAACATTGGTCTAGCCGATATACTGTACAAGCATGGACCCTGTCCTTTCCAACCAAGACATAGATCAAAATCCTAATAACTACATGCATCTCAAACCCTCTCGATCACAAGCTAGACAATTGGCCATAACTCTTCTTACTCAAGGCACCTACTACAACATTTGCCTTTCCAGAATGGTAATGAAGAGCAAAATCATAATCTTCCAATGTATCCATCCATCTCATCTGCTTAGAGTTCAGATCCTTTTGAGTGAAAATGTATTTCAAAATCTTGTGATTAGAGTACACCTCAATCTTCTTTCCATACAAATAATGTCTCCAAGTCTTAAGGGCAAACACCACTGTTGCAAGCTCCAAATCATGTGTTGGATAGTTCTGTTCATACGACTTTAATTGCCTTGAGGTATAAGCTATCACCTTGCCTTGTTGGATTAGCACACACCCTAACCCCACTATAGAAGCATCACAATAAACCGTAAACAACTCTCCACTAATAAGAGTAGTTAACATTGGAACAATAGTCAATTTCTGCTTCAACTCTTGGAAAACATTTTCACACTCCTCATTCCATTCAAACTTCACTCTCTTTCTAGCCAACCAAGTCATCGGTGCTACAATTCTAGAGAAGTCTTCCACAAACCTTCTATAATATCCAACTAACCCCAAGAAACTTCTAACCTCAAATGCATTAGTAGGCCTTTGCCACTCCTGTACAGCTTCCACCTTGGAATGGTCCACTACTATTCCTGCCTCAGAAACCACATGGCCTAAGAAATTCACTTTAGTAAGCTAAAACTCACTTTTGTCCAATTTTCCATACAACTGACGTCTTCTTAAAGTTCTAAGGGTGGTCACCAAATGCTGCTTGTGCTCTTCCAAACTCCTTGAGTAAATCAAGATGTCATCCATAAAGACAATCACAAACTAATCCAAGTAAGCACAAAATATTATGTTTATTAAATCCATGAAAGTAGTGGGGACATTAGTCAACCTAAAAGGCATGACTAAGAATTCATAATGCCCACATCTCATTCTAAAAGCAGTTTTTGGGACATCTTCTTCTTTAACCCTCAATTGATGATACCCAATTCTCAAGTCAATCTTATTAAAAATACTTCACACCCTTCAACTGATCAAACAAGTCATCTATCCTTGGAAGAGGACACTTATTCTTCACATTAACTCTATTCAACTTCCTATAGTCAATACACAACCTTAACGTGCCATCTTTCTTCTTCACAAACAACACTAGGGCTCCCCATTGCGATGTACTTGAATGAATAAAACCCTTACTCAACAATTCCTCAAACTGAGTTTTCAATTCCTTCAACTCAAGAGGGGCCATCCTATAGGGGGATACTGAAATAGGATCCGTTCCTAGATATAATTCAATAGAGAAATAACTCTCTATGTGGTCGTAAACCTGGTAACTCATCTGGGAATACATCTTGAAACTTCCTTACCACTAGAATTTTTGTAATATCCTTCTAGGCTTTCTCCTTACTACGAAGGCAAGCTAGAGAATTTATTGATCCATTCCTCAACACGTACTGATAGCATGGATCAAACTGCGAAAAAGGCAAACTAACACACTTTTCCCTAACGAAACAAACCTCAAATCCATCTGGTTGATAAAATATTATCCTACGGCAATGACAATCAAGAAGCGTTCTATACACCATCAACCAATCCATTCCCAAGATAACATCATACCCAGTCATATCCAAAATCCTTAAATCCACCTTAAGTGCTCTATCCGCTAAGGTAATCACGTATCTCTTGCATATTCTATCAACTCTAGAATTCGTACCCATAGGCGACTCGATAAGTAACAAATTTTCTACCATTTCCGTTTTCAACCTCAATGCATTAGCACAAGATGCATAAATGAAAGATTGAGTTGCACCAGTATCAAACAAAACATGCACCCAAGTACTATAGACCAAAATCATACATTCTACCAAAAGAGCGTCTTCCTCTGGCTCTATTAGGGTTAAGGCAAAAACTCTACCTGTTGTCTACCTCCCCTACCTCTAGCACTCAACCCTTGAGAAGAACGGGTCTGACTAGTCATAGTAGCTGTCCAAGCTCCCTACACTGTTGGGGGTAATTGCGGCATCTAGTAGTAAGGTAAGTGACTAAGGGGGCTAGAAAGGCATTTTTGGCTGGTGTTGGGGGCTAGAAAGGCATTTCTGGCTAATGTTGGGGGCTTCCTTGAGGTTGAAATCGAGCCTAATGTGCACCCCTTACTAGGCAAGCCCTCCATAAGTGATCTCCCACCCCACAACCATAACATACTCTAGTAGAAGCCGCCCTCTGAGCACTCTGCTCACCTCCTGCATAGAACGAAGAATGCTCCTCAAATTGTTGACCCTTCTACCTCTAATACTAGCCCTGGGATCTCCTCCAGGAACTTTTCCCCACTTTTTGTTTCTCTTTTCTATCTCATCTTTGGTCCCGGATTTGATTAGTTTCCTCTATGTCTTGCTCCACCAATAAGCCCTCTTAACCAGCTCAGAATAGTCCCTTATAGCCATAGGACCAATCTATTTCTAATAGCAGGCCTCAACCCTTGTTGGAATCTCCTGATCTTTTCTCATTCCTCACTAATCATCCCCAAGGCAAACCTAGACAACTCTAAAAAGCAAGATTCATACTCCAACACTGACATAGTTTCTTGGATGAGGTGCTCAAATTCCATCATCTTGGCATGCTTAGCCACCTTTCCAAAATATTTGTCCATAAAGATTCTTTCAAATTCTTCCCAAGTCATCACCTTAGTGTCATATACTCTCTTTATTGATTACCACCAAAAATCAACTTTGTTAACTAGCATGTATGTCACCAGACTTACCCTCATTTTCTTAGGTATGTCCAACGGCACTAGAATTCTTTTCATTCTTCTCAACCAATGCTCAACTACTTCAACATTGGGCTCTCCATTAAAAGATGGAGGTTGCATCACCATGAACCTCTTCATTGCCTCCATCTGGCTCATTACTGGCCTCGTAGAGTGGCTCCTCCTTCGAGAGTGGTGTGAATCTTCTTGGCCTTGGGTACCTCCTGACCTCTTGGAACCTTGGCCTCTCATTAACTGAATGGTCTCTCGTAATTGTCTTTTTACTTCCCGGAGCTCTTCTCTTACCAACTCTAGCTCCTCATTTCTCTCAAATCTTCATTTTCTTGGCCTTCCCGCCTTTTCAATTCCAACAAGCTCTAATCCAACCGCACTTCCAAGGTGAGCAAAATAAATTCACATATAACCATTTCAACTTCAACAACTATTAAAAACTTTCACTTTCATACAATCATAATACATAATTCAACACAATTAACACCATAATGTTTCTTACTATCATCAACAAGAACCATCACAAGATTTTTCAAATATCAAGAATCAACAATTAAATAATTTAATTAATAATCAGTTCATTAACTAAACACATATAGAAAATCATAAACATAACAATACACACAAACACCCACAAACACTGACCCCAAGGTATTATTGCAATCTTGGCTTTGATACCACGTTGTCACGACCCAAATTCCGGGCAACCCAAAATTTGGTCCATGACCCCAGGTAAAAGGTTTAACCCTATGGGTTTCTCCTAATCCACGCTAACAGTAAACCAAAACGCTCTGATTTTTTTTGCATAATCACACTAAAGCTTCTTCCAACTAACAATCCAATTTATCAACATACTAACCACTACTCAAGAGCAACTAGGTATAATAATTACCATCAAAGTCTAGAAATAAGAGTTCAGAGTTGAGCAAATTAATCAGAATAAAGTCTCATTACAAATATATAGTTTCAAAGTTTGCTAATACAAGTCCCAAAATAGCCAACATAATAAATACACTACACTCCACTAGGTCGCTCCAAAACCTCCTAGGGCATCCTGAAGTTCTCCCTGCCCCACCTATGGATTCTCAGGAGTGACATCTGCATCTAAAAAGATGTAAAAATGAATGGGTGAGCATTTCGCATTGCTCAGTAGGGTGCCTAACACCCAAGGGGTTAATGGGGATTACTAAGTTTCAAATGAACACAAAAGAAACATTCCATTAGCATTGATCACCCACATTTTTAATCTTTATAATTATAATAATTCTATAATTTTCAACAATTAAATAAAATGCACATGGACATGTGACACACAATCATACAATGCACCGTCGTTCTCAGGCTTTCAATGAAGCATACGTATCCGTACCCAAATACACTCCCCATTCGAAGTTTTCTCGGGGTAAACTTTTGGGTCTTTCACCCTAGGAATCTCACTCTCTTCTTAATTTGCCTCACATAGACCTTTACTTTTCATTACTATTTTATTTTTTTTCTTTCTTTTTTCATTTCATGCACTTTTCACAATTTTTATCATTCATTCACACAACCATAATGCAAATGAAATGCCATGAGGTTAATTACCCTCATTCAAAAGTATCACCAATATCACATAAATTTCCAGCTAGTCCAAATATCATTGAAATTACAATCATACCACAATTCCATAATTTTCCAACAACCCTAATAATTTTAATAATCAAATATAATTATTTCTCCACAATAAAATTACCAAAAGCAACCAAATAAATATCCAACAATTCAAATCTCAATTAAACATAATCTATACCAAAAATCCATAATTTTCATACAACTCCAATAATTCCAATAATCCAATATAATTATTTTTTTCACAATAAAATTGCCAAAAATATTCCAATAAATTCTCAAAAATCCACATATCAATAAATTATAATTTATACTACAATTTCAATTATTCTCAACAATCCCATTAATTTTATCAACCCAAATGCAATCATTTATCAACCAAAAATTTTTTTCCATCATCACTAAAATTCCCAAAATATTCCCAAGTCATCCAATAAAATTTTCCATATCACAAATATTACCTATTTAACTCCTAACAACAAGATCTATAATTTTTTTTCAAGAAAAAAAATATTTAATTAAAGTTTTAGGGTTAAGTTTCCTTACGATAGATCTACAAATCGGACCATTGAAAATAAAATCAACCATCGTAGAAATGTTCCTTGCGCCAAGTAGAACTTTTCCTCAAAATTTCATGCAAAATGGAGCTCATTTAGCTATCCAAGCAGCCGATCGAAGAATGGCGGAAAATTTTCTCCCCTATAGCCACTGAGACCCTCTTTTTGCTACTTTTCTCTTTCTTTTCTCCTTTCCCTTTAAGCGTCTAGCCAGAAGTGGCCCACAGCCCATCACCATTCAAGCCTTTGATTTTTTTTTTCTTTTCTTTTGTTTATTTTTCAATTCATTTCCATTTCTTTCATTAATTCATTTTCCATTTCACTTTATTTTCATTTTTTTTAACAACACAAAATAAATTAACCAACACCATCTCAAAAAATTTAATTTTTCTCAAATTTATTAATAAGTAATTAATTTAATTTTTTACTTAATTAATTACCATAAAGTTGAAGTGTCACAAAAATTTCAGCTCGCTTAATCAACCAACAAAATATTTCGAATTTCGTGAATCCAAATTAACGTGTTCTCCAATCATATATTTTTTTTTTTTAACTTTTCAACCATCATTCAAACAAAGACTTTTCAAACTAGAAATTCTAACGTGGCCTAAAATACCCGGTCATTATTTCAAAATTGCAAGTGTGCTAGCATGATGTAGGTGTAGTGCTAATGGAGACGAACTATGGAGATGAACTATTGTTCTCACAAGAATGGTGATTTGTAGGTTTTATGATGATGACTGTAACTCATCTGCAAACAATCACCCTTTAATGGCGGTGGTGATGACAAATGTCGATCTTCAGCATGGTGGAAATGGCGAGTTCCAATGGCGGTGGTAACTTGTAGTAGCATCAATCTTCGGAGGTGAAAATGGCAAACTCTAAATGGTGATTCTAACTTGTAGCGGCGTCGATCTCTAGTGACTATGATGGAAAACTCTAATGGTAGTAAATTGCGTCGATAGTGATGATCTCCATGAATAGAACAACAAGCTTCCATGATGGTGAACTACTCCAGCAACGATGAACTTGCCTTTTTCAACATAGAATTTGCACTCCTCTAAAAAATGCCAAAGAAGTGACTCCTTATTTGGTGATGAACTCTCCTATCTCAGCCTCAGAAGTCTCTACAACTATAGTTGTTACTCCTTCCCGGTGTGGTGTATATGCTCCCTCAACAGAAAGATTCCTCTTTTGGAGACTTCTCCCCAAAATCGCCTCACCGAATAATTGTAGTTTAAAAATGTGACTGGGAAGCTTCCTTGCATGGCTTATGGTGATGCTCCCTCATGTGAGACTCCTCTTAAAACCATCATGATGTCATGTCCTAGAAAAAAATGGTGATATTTTTCAAATGTCTCATCATCATGTCGAATCCATGTCTCCATCTCACCCAGAGTGCATGTGTGATAGCAATCCAAAATGCACGTGGCTCTAACCTTTTGAAGTCTTCTAGATCCCATGCATGGAGATTATCCTCTATTTTGGTGCAGACCTGAGAATCTGTGTGAGCGATCTCAGATAACAACAATAGCACTATCATTCTATGTAAAATTGCAGTAGATTTTCCATCTTGAGTGAAAGAAATGCCCTTCAATGCATGCCTTGGCCATTACACACATGTTCATCCTTATCTCGTCAAAACACCAGAATAATTGCACAAATATATTTTCTCCAAATCCATGTGTCCCTATCTCATGACCTCAAAAAATAAACATGTAATAATGATCAAATCCTTAAAAAAAAAACAAATGATATAAATCCACATGTAAAAATGTAAAATCCAAATTAACACACATGTCATACAATATTAAAAAATTAGTGTCATGCATCTTAGAAGAAAAACTAAAAAAAAAAAAAAAATTCATGTAATAAGGGAAAAAAAATTGAAATATATCTACCAAAAGAATTAAAATTCAAACTTATGAAATTAAAAAAATCAAAATGTCAATCATATGCAATCAAATATTGAAAATAGCCTATACAATAATTAAAAATAATAATGATTAATAAATTGATCCAAAATTCCCTTAATCTTAGAATCAAACAAAAGAAAACAAGAATCACCTCAATGCACTAAAATAACAATCAAACAAAATCATAAACTAAGAATCAAAGTTTACCACAATCAAAGTTGGGATCTACTTAATCTCTCCAAAATATCTTTCATAGAAAATCCAAAAATTAGTGGTTTGAAACAGTCATAGTGGACCACCAATGAGAGCTCAAAGACAACCCAAAAAATGATCATAAGTGCACAACAATGATACAAAGAATGAATGAGGGCATACTTGGGCATCATGTGCCAAGAGGACAAAATGAAGGGTCTGCACAACCGCAACAACTATTAAAATACTAGACCAAACTCAGCACAACCTCAAAGTAAAGGATCTTCAGGAAACCAAAATCAAGGCTTTAAGCAGCATCAAGGCAACAAACCACAATGCCAATTATGTGGCAAATACGGACACATTGCTCCTTCATGCTATCACCTATTTGATATCAATTTTCAAGGGAGTCATCTGCCACATACAAATCCTAGCAATAACACATTTCCTAACCACAATAGTAACCAAGTTCAAGCCATGGTAGCCCCTCCAGTATCATCAGATTCTTGGTTTCTTGACACAAGGGCTACTGATCATCTGACCAACAATGTTACTCCTCTATCAGACGTGCATCCTTATCACAGACTTGATCAAGTCTCCATTGGAAATGATAAGAAACTCCATATACATCAAGTTAAACAAGGTTCTTCATGCTCCCAAGCTTGCCACAAATCTCATTAGTGTTTCTAATCTATGCCATGACAATAATTCATTTGTTGAATTTCATCCTCAGCATTTCTTAATCAAGGATCAACAAATGAGGAACATACTCCTACAAGACAAGCTTGAACAAGGTCTTTACAAGTTTCCAAGGTAGCCTGTGCCAAGACAAACACCAACTACTTTTGTTACCACTATAGTCACAACAAGAACAACACCATCCACTCTCTAGTAGGCTCAGTTAGGTCGCCCCTCTGTAGATATTCTCCAACATGCATTAGCATCTTGTAATGTCTCTCTTCAGAAAAATAATTCAATTATCTATACAGCATGTCAATATGGGAAAAGTCGCAAATTACCATTTTCTCTTTCTTAATCTAAGGAAACTAAAGTTTTGGATCTTATACACACCGATCTTTGGGGCCTAACCCCAATTTAAGAAACTACAAGTGCTCATTGTTTCTTATTATTTGTTGATGATTGGTCCAGATTCTCATGGATTTATCCCCTACATACCAAGGATCAAGCATTATCTACGTTTATTAAGCTTCAAATTCTAGTAGAGAAATAATTTGATGCCAAGATTAAATGCTTGCAATCAGACAATGGAAGTGAGTTTAAAGTTTTTGCTTCATTTCTCACTAAGCAAGGAATTGTAAACCAATGCTCATGCCCTCATATACCAGAACAAAATGGAGATTCGAACGAAAAATACGACACATTATTGAAATATGTTTGATTCTCTTAGCCAATGCAAACCTACCCTCCAAATTTTGGTTATATGCATTTCAAACAACCACATTCCTTATTAATCGATTACCCACCAAAGTTATGAACTTGCACTCTTTTTTTCAAACCTCATTTGGTCATCCTCCAAATTATAAATTCTTAAAAGTTTTGGGTGCCTCTATTTTCCATATATCAGACCTTACAATAACCATAAACTCCAATACAGATCCATACAATGTCTTTTTCTCGGATATAGCTCCTTTCAGAAAGGATACATTTGCATGGACCTCACAACCAGCCACATCTATATTTCCAAGCATATAGTGTTTGATGATACTGTTTTTCCATATCACATTCCTCAACCTTTACCAATTCCTACAATCTCTCCACAGACTATCACTCCAGCTATTCCTAGCTTCACATCCAATTCCCATACTTCAACAACTTCAAACACTTTCCATCCTAAGAACATGCCTTCATCACCAACAAATTCTAGTGCATCCATCAACCCATTCTACCAGTTATTCAAGTCCCATTTGTGGCCAACTCTATGCCGCATTCATCTCAACCAACCACCCAAGAAACAACCATCACATGCTTACTAGATCCAAGACTAGTCATCTCAGACTTTTTTTAGCACCTAAAACTATTGAACCCCACACCTACCGGTAAGCTCTTAAAGATCCTAATTGGAGAAAAGCCATGGCAACTGAATATCAAGCTCTCATTTATAACAACACTTGGACACTTACTCCTGCACCAACCAACAAGCATATTGTCGAGTACAAGTAGGTGTTTAAACTCAAACACAAGTTGGACAGCTGTATTGATCGCTACAAGGCTTGGCTTATTGCTAAAGGGTTTCATCAGACACAAGGTTTGGATTACTTTAATACATTTAGTCCAATAGTCAAGGCTTCTACTATTCATATTGTTCTTACAATTGCATTATTTTTCCAGTAGACAATTCACCAATTGGATGTCCAAAATGCCTTCTTCAATGGCGATCTTAGTAAACGAGTTTTCATGCAACAGCCTCCCGATTTTGAAGACCCCAAACACCCCATTCATGTGTGCTACTTAAACAAAGCCATCTATGGCCTAAAACAAGCCCCCCCGTGCTTGGTTTCTTAAGCTCAAAACAACCTTACTTAAGTGGAGCTTCTCTTGTTCCCGAGCAAATAACTTTTTTTTTTTAATTCTTCAAACATCACCATACTCCTACCGGTCTATGTAGATATGATATACTGGTCACAGGTAATGACCCCTATCAGGTGTTGGCGTTCTTAAAATATCTTCAGACCACGTTTGCTCTCCGCAACCTAGGTTGCATCAATTATTTTTTAGGTATTGAGGTATCCCATGTTAATGGTTTTGTGCACCTCAATCAGCAAAAATACATCCAAGACCTACTCACAAGATCAGCCATGCAAGACTCAAAATCCATTTCCACACCTAGAGCTACTAGCACCAACCTGTCTCAGTTAGCAGGTGATACATTCTCATATGCTTCTCTATATTGCAGCATCGTGGGGGCCCTTCAATACGTAACAATCACCAGACCTGACATCTCATATGCCGTAAATAAAGCTTGTCAGTTTATGGCTCACCCCACCACTATACATCGGATGGCTTTTAAACGAATATTACGGTATCTTAAAGGGACTCCCTCACTTAGCGTTATATTTCATCCCTCAACATCTCTTGATATTCAAGCTTACACAGATGCGGACTGGGCATCATGCCTAAATGACAGACGCAGTACAACAGGCCACTGTATCTTTCTAGGGACCAATCTAGTTTCCTGGTCATCTACCAAACAGCGCACTATATCTTGCAGCAGCTCGGAGTCTGAATATCGTGTCCTAGTTGCCACTGTTGCTGAGATCACTTGGATTCAATTTGTCCTTGAGAATTATGTATTTCAACCCTATCTCCACCATTGATATGGTGCGACAACCAAAGTGCTACTCAACTAGCTCCAAATCCAGTTTTTCATGCAAGAAGTAAACACATTGAAATTGACCTCCATTTTATTCGAGATAAAGTTCTCCAACGAGCCATCACCATTCAGTATACACCATTAGCAAAACAGGTTGCCAATATCATCAAGCTCATAGTTCACCACATTTAGAACTCGTTTTTCGGTTATTCTCCAACCCATGAGCTTGCGGGGGGATGGTTCAAGATCAAGAACTCACCTGACTCTCTAACTCCTTTACTATTAGGATACTTGCCCGAAGGTTGTAACAACCAAATATTTTTAAGAGTCAGCTAAGGTAGTTAGCAACATTGTTCAAGTCAGTAGGTTGAGTTGTTAGGGTTATCTAGATAAGTGGTTATTCTCATGTAACTGATACACCATATAAATACTGTATGTACAAACTGGTTTGATATAGATTTTCTTCCATTCTTCATTTTCATGTTTCTGGAAGTTTCTTCTGTAGGTTAGTTTGGGGAAGTCAATGGTTTGTTTCATAGACGAGGGAAAGGTTGGGGCTTCTTTATGTCGGATTTCACCACTGAAATATGAGCTAGATGTTGTCAATGATAGTTGCTCTCTAGTGAAAGTCATTGGTAGTGGCCACTGGATTTAAATTATCATCAATAGTGTTTGTTGAGGCCTTCAAGTTTTAGTGGTTGTTCAGGTCACAGATGGTGATTGGAAAAGACAAAGCTTTAAGATTGTCGATAATTGTTGGTGGGTTGCTGAATTTCGGCTTCCAAGATGTTGGAGTTTTGTCAAGGGTGAAGTGTTTGTCCGGGTGTGAGAATTTTAAGGTGCAGACTTGGACTGAAGGGATATTTATCGGGAAGGAGAACATGGCACTTATAGAAGTGTCAAGATTTCCTAAATTAACTATGAAACTTTTTTAAGCTCCAAGGTTTCTACTAGAAAAGCCAAGGTTTGCAAAAATAAATATGCGCCATTAATAAAGCGCCAAGATCAACCCCAAAGATAGAAGTTTATACTTGGTTATGACTCCATCCTATTGCAATGGAGAAGTAGGAGGGTAAGGCTTCAAAAAATACCTT
The DNA here is from genome assembly GCF_004353265.1 of Vitis riparia. NCBI lineage: Eukaryota > Viridiplantae > Streptophyta > Magnoliopsida > Vitales > Vitaceae > Vitis > Vitis riparia. The sequence goes on from NC_048443.1 coordinate 9,616,528, forward strand.
ATGGCATAATCCTCAAGGTTCCAATATTAAATGATGTGTTCATGTTATTAAGCATACAAATAAACCATAATGTACAAGTGAAATTTTTTATAGATACACAAATCACCATAGAGTTCCAATCTCAACTCTTTTCAATGAGCCTTTCGGTATCTAATCTTTATTTATTTTATTTCTAATTAGTTGTGTGAAGAAAATGGTTGTACATAAAGCCAATCAGAAGCAATAGTGGGAATAATAGAGAGTTAGGGGCTTCTGGATGATAGAAGGAAGGATTTTGTTTACATGGAAATAAAGGGGATTTAAAAATAACCACCTCTCCTACTGAATCTCAAAAATTTATTAATTGAAGGGAATATCAATAGTTTACTTGGGATCAATCTCCAGATAGTAATAAAGTGTGGTTTAATTAGTTGATATAAAGTGGAAAAAAATTTTTCATTTTTTTTCATATAATATATGCAAGCGTCTTTGTGTTTTGGTAATTTCGAGCCAAAATTTCCATTAATGTTCACCTAGCTCAATTGCTTCAAAACCTTCCTTGGGCTTTTGCCATTTCTATGTTCATGATTGAAGATTACTAGATGAGATGGTAAGTGATTTTGAGGTGACGAATGGTCTCAAATATTGATCAACCAAGTTTCAAACTTTCATTATTTTGTTGAAAATTGGAGTTGAAGCTTAAAAAAGGTGTCAAAATTTGTATTTTAAACTAGTTGGCTCCATTGTTGATTGATGATCTGTCCCCATTGCAGTCGTGCCATTTGATTTTGGCCCAGACGGGTGTTATCAACAAAATTTATAAAATCTAAATCACCTTACACTAGGGTAGCATAGCTAACATAGTATAGTGGCTCTAGGATCATTCACAGGGATGAGTTTTCATCATACAGTTGACATTAGTGAAGAAATTAAAATGGTGTTTTTCCTTATGGAAATTAGCTTTTAAAGAAAATGGAATTGTGGTTGCAAAGATTGATTTTAAGTTAAACAAAAATAATAAGTGAAATTAACTACAAAGAAAAGGTCTCTTGGAGCTTTAGGTCATTAGGATCGGGTTCCTTAAGCAAAGGGGGAGATTCCGGATCTTCTCCTCGCGTTGGGGACAATAACATAAAGGATGGTTATCTCCCGAATCGATTTTGTATTTAGCAATTAAGATTTGATCCAAAGGGTTCATGAAAAATGGTAATTGCTTCCCATTAATGGCTTCAAACACTAAAGACCCTCACCTTGAACCACCTTCCAATGGCTCATAAATGATAACTAATAGACATCCATGGATCTAGCAATAAGCATCCATAGAATCCGAAAAGCTTACCAAGTATTGGCCATTCAAGGTGATTTTAAGGGATTTAAAGTTAAACCTTGAAATAAAAACCATTAATGGTTAACAACTACTTTCATTTAAAGCAAGGACAACTCCTACCTTTTCATTTAGGTCCTTCACCTAGCTTCCATCACTCCAAGAAACGTAAAACCTAGCCACTCATCCCCTAAGAAATCATCCTCAAAGGTTGTTTGGCTAGAAAGAAAAGTGAAAACAAAATGAGAAGCAAAGGCAGAACAAAAGCTCTGTATATTTCTTACTAGGGGAATTTACAAGTGTTTCATCCATTCTTTTCCTTCATGTCTAGAAAATATGAAAATATCTAGCTCGATTACAAGGAGAAAATGGGAAATTATACAAAATATCTGGAGATAAAAATCTAACAGAGTCGGTGCACAGGAAGATTTCGCATACCATGCGAAATTTCGCATGGTGTGCGAAATTCTTTAGCTGCTTCTTGTGGTTTTATATGGTGTGCGAAATTGTCTTTCACTCATTCCTGGTCTCAGTCTTGTAGCTACTCCTCCTCTTGATTTCACATGCTATGCGAAATTTTCACACAACCAAGCGAAAATGCCGGTTGTTGGATTTCTTCCTCTAGTTTTCTTTCTTGTATCTCTGATTGGCTTGGCAACCTATTGCCAAGCTTGGCAAAGGGCTATGAAGTGCTCCAAAGCTCGAATTCTTCATGTATTTGAGCTTCAACTTGCATTGCCATGGATTTCACAAAATTCTCCCTCATTCTTGGCTTGTTCCAATGATCCAATAGCTACCAAAAACACCAAAATTTGCCAAAAACTGATTAGTAACCCTTGCCTAGGTTCCTTAATGTGTCAATTGAGTTAAAATGTATTAACTAGTACTGAAAAGTGTTTAAAACAGTTAGTTTCAAGCTATAAAAGAGTACTTTTTGAGTAGTAATCAATTGATCACACCAAAAGGCAACAATTTAGCTATTACCCACAATTTTCAGTCCTCTTTGATAGATCACATATGCAAAAACTTCATTTTCTCCAAACATATCTAAATCGTTGGATGAAGTTTAAACCCTATGATTTAAGTCTTGTTTCCAAATGAGGGATGCACAAGTGTGAGAGTTAGGTGGCCTCCTTAATTAGGCTTCAAGTTCTTTGCTAAATTTAGTGGTGTTTGGTTTAAGAGAAAGTTCTGTGATTTTTTAGTTGAAAAATATGTTGGAGCTGAGGGGTTGATTCAATGTAGATTTCATCCCTATTCTTGTATTTTTTTATCATCTTTGGGAAAAAATTCAAATTTCTTCTTATCTGTATTTGAATTGCATTGACTATCTTGTTAGGAGAATGTTGGTTCATCCATTCTTACTTGTGTTTTTCCTTTCTTGTTGATATGATTGGAAGAAAAAACAAACTAAAAGTAGGGAAAAAGAAGGTGAATGATTACCATCTGTGAAGTACCATCTCAAATTGATTTGAAAATATACACGTATTCAACCCTCCTCTAAATGTTATCCATAATTGAAATTCATTCACAACATATATTTTCATTCCATAAGTAGACATGATTACTTGATTACATGATTTTCCCATACAAATAAAGAGTTGTCAATGGCATTATCAAAAACCGAGAAGCAGAAAATTACCGAAAGAGGGTTAAAGTAATTCCAGGTTTCTTGTTGAAGTGAATCCTCACTTTATACTCCCGGAGAAAATGCCAACATCCAGCATGAAAGGAGATGAAAAAGTAGCAACAGATGATGCAAATAATAATTGGAATCAACGAGGAGTGTGGCAGCACAGCATAGAAGCCGGTCATGAAAGCAACCACCATTGCTACCATAGCAAACATGGTAAGCAAAAAGCCAGCAATTATGTGTTGGTCAATAAATACCTTTTTCACATGCATTGACATGAAAAGATAATTGAATACGGCAGACACGGAGAGCACCATTGCTATGGTATCCATCACCACAAATGCTTTGAAGGCTGCTTTCTTTGATAGGATTCCCATGCCATTACTCTGATTATAACCACCAGGCAGGGTGAAACCCGCTGCAAAAGTTACCGTTGCTATGAGTGCCGCTACTATCAGATGGATTTTACCTTCTTTCTTGATCGAGTTAGAGGTGTCTTGGTTGTTTCCTCCATTGCCTTGGCTTCTACTGCTATCATTGTTTTCCTTTGTAACCTCCTGCCACCTCTTGGGTCCAATATTAGCCACCTCAATTTCATCAAAGGAAGGTAGAATATTATGGTCCTGAAATTTGATGAAAACAAAATAACATCTTTAGTCGTTTAAAAATTAAAACAGTTTTGGAAAGTAAAATGTTAAGAATCGTTTTCTATATTTTTAAACATATTTAAGAATTTAAAATGATTTAAACAATATTTTTTTAATAATTTTAAAATCAAATTTTATATGTAATGCTTTTATTTTAATTATTCTTTATATTTACATAATCGTTTTTTTAAAAACAGTCCTAAAAAAATAAACAAAAACAATAACAAAATATTTTCTAAAAATATCTTATATTTCACTTTTTAGAAATTGAAAATTATTTTCTATTTTTTGTTTTCTAATTATCAAAAAACAAAAAAGGATAATTATTTTAAAAAATAATAGTCGTTTGTAAACAAACAATTACCACACGAGACCTTAGCCCTGTGGCCTTCCTTGCATGCGCATGCCATCGTGAGAAGCAAGTGCATGTCAAAAAATGATAAAGAAAGGAAATTAATTAATATAGCCAGAGAAAGAGAATTACGTTCAATGTACTGGTGCCCTTGGCCCTTGAAAATATGTCCATAGCCGTCAATCTTTGATTGTTGAACGCCATTTTGTCCACTTTATCGTCCCAAACGAAAAGGGGGTCACAAACTTGGTGAGACGAGAGGAGGTGGAAGGGAGTGTCTCCTTCACCAGCTTTCTCATTTATAAGTCCACTCACTCTCAACCACCTATTCCTTAAGAGATCACCAGAAGCATATGGCTTCTTTTTCATCATGGCAAATGGAAAACATTGTTTCCCTTATCATCAACCTGCTCACAACAGTCTGGAGAGTGTGATGCCAGTATCTCTACTATCTTCATATGCCTATGCCTTGCCGCTATATGAAGGGCTGTTAAGTTGCCATCTTTGATCCTAAGGTAGGGTACAGACTTATCTGACTTGTCTAACAATTGCCTTATTATTGTTGTATTACAGCCTCTGTATGCAGCACAGTGAAGAGGAGACCATCCACTGTCATCCACTTCTTTTGTCAGTGCTGGCTTCCATTCCAGTATCTTCTTTGTCATTTCTGAGGTGATATTAATTAATAAATGAAAACAAAACTCTAATGATAATAGTTTGAGCAAAGAAATAATAAAGTTCTACCTAGTATGATGTGTCAGGATACACAAAAGAAGAGAAAAATAATAATTTTTTGAGTTCATTACGCAGTGATTCAACAAAACGTTTTTAACTTAGAATGTGTTTTAAAAATAATAATAATAATCATGTATTTAATAAAATTTTAAAAATATTTTAAAAATATGAAAAATTAATTATAATATTAAAAAATTACTTATAATGTTTTTTGAAAAAAACATTTGAGAGGTTATTCTCTTAAAAATACTTTCGAATAAAGTACTTTAAAAAACATTTCCAGTAAAAACACTACTAAATACACTTGTTTAATTTCTATATTGCAAACCACAACAATACGCACTATAACTTAGAACCTGTTTGATGGTGATTTTAGAAAGCATTTATAATATAGAAATTTTTTATCATTCAAGTGTTAAAATAGTTAAAAATGTTTTTGACTATAGGCGAACTCTGGATCTTCCATAATCAAGAACTTGACCACCTCAGAATGATTATACCGGACTGCCTCATGCAAGGCTGTGTCGCCCCCTTTATTGGTCAACCTCAACATCGCCTTTTCTGCTCCAATCCCACTTTCAATATCCAGGGGAAGCAGTTTTGCAGCATCCATGAGAGCTCTCGGCACCAGCAAATGCCCTTCCCTTGCTGCAAGGTGAAGTGGAGTGTCCCCTTTCAGATTTTGCCGATGCAGTAGCGATGAACACCAAGGAAACTCAAGCATCCATTTAACACAGCGAAGCTGACCGAATTGGGCTGCAATATGGAGGACAGAATTCTCTTTGGGGCTTGACTGTACTGAAGATCAACTTCCGGGAATTGCTGGAGGGCATGGATGTTACCATCTGCTGCGGCCTTGTACAAACTTGCATCCATGGTTATGATCTCCGCTTGGCTGCCATCCCCAGCTGCAGACTGGCTCCTGATCTGGGTTTGGGTAGCATCGTCAGCAGCAACCTGGTTGGAATTGGAATCCAAGTGACGGGTATGTGAATCTGTAGCCTGGTTGGAACTGAACTCTGTTAGCTGAATACACGTTCACCACGTCGTCCAGCACTTCAAATGTGGTCCAGCTCTTTGACCATGTCCTCCCCCATCTCTCTTCCGCTGCGGTTAAGGAGCACGTTCCAACAACTGCTCAACATGGTGGCAAGAGCAACGTGGTATGATGGAAGCCACTGTTATAAAGATTTTAAAAATGGTCCTGAACTTGTCTACTGTTATTATCTTCAGAAACACCATCTAAAAAGGAGATCAGAGTTTGGGAAATCAAGTTTTTTGAAAGATTACAGTAACACAGGAGGTAAGTAGACTATTCTTAGTCTTTTTCAGTTTTGATTCATGTTGCAAATTCATTGGAATCATATATATATATAGCATGTAAACTACTTACATTTGGTATCAGAGCACGTTAAATCTTACCTCTGCTTTGTATTGATTTGGCATGAAAATTCTTATTCATATGATCTCTCAATAAATTATTCAAACAATGGCTGCTTAAGGTGATCCAAAGGGTTGGCGTAATTCTTTCAGAAAACGCCATTACAGGCGTTCAATAGGCAGCCATTTAGGCGCATTTCAGGCGCCGTTCAAGCGCTGTTGCAGGCGTCATTCAGGCGTTCAATATGGACGCAGTTTAGGCGTCATTTTAGGCGTCGTTCAGGCTCCATACCAGGCGCCATACCAGGTGCCGTTTAGGCACCGCTTGCAGCATCGTTACTAGGTGTCGTTCAGGCGCCATTTAAGGCGCGCCTCAACCACCATTCCAGCGTCGTTTAGGCGCCATTGGAGACGCCATTGGAAGTGCCATTCTGTTGTCGTTCAAGGCACCCTTGGAAGCGCCGTTCAGGCGCTGTTCGCAACGTTGTTTTAGGCGTCTTTTCGCGCCGGCAAGAGGCGCCATTGGAGGCTCCGTTCAGGCGCCATCTCGTTTAGATGGGAAGCGCCACTGAGGCGCCGTTGCAAGCGGTAGGAAGGCACACCCGTGAGGCTCTTCCTACCCGTTGATGCAGGCAGCTCCAAAGCTTGGAGTGCTGCAGATGTTGGAAGGCTGCCACGCTGAAGTCTCGGTGTGGTGCAACCGGTGTTGATGTAGAACACGCAGGTCGTGGAGTGCATGGCACTGTCAATGTTGGTGCAGTCCATGCGAATGGCATTAAAATAGGATCTTGGAGGTTTCGGTTGCAAGTGATATTTAAATATTAAAATAATAATAATAATAGGATCTTGGGTTTTGGCTAAAGGTGATATTAAAATAATGAAAGAACCTAGAGAGAGATTGGGTTCTACTAAGGCATTGGGCCTTGGTATAAGAGGCTATTAGGCCCTTTGGGCTGAATGCATAAACAATGGCCCATTTTGAATACTAAGGGTTGGGTTTCTAATGAAGCCCACTAAAGTTTGGGTTTAAATATGGATCGATCGGTAATGGCCTAGAAATAAAATTTGTTGGGCCATGGGGCTCAATGTGGGCATGTGGACCAATTTAGGCCCTTTTTGGCCCGATTTGAATTTTTATTTTAATTTTATTGGGCATGGAATTGATTGTGTTTTATTTGGATTTAGGCACTCATTCATAATCTGAAACCTTTAAATTATTTTTAAAATTATCATGTAAATTTTATACATGCAAAATAAATAATTATAAACTGCTTTATATGTGTGTAGCCTAAATTAAAGTTGTAGCTTTTAATGCATGCAATTGTTACCTAAAATTGTGTTAGATATATTAAAATTATATCATATAGTTTTAATGTCTAGTGAAACCATATGATTTTAAATAATTAAGGAATAGCCACAACATCCTTAATTATATAAAATCATATATTAAGTAAATAAGGATTACATTATGGACATTAATTATAATTAATTATATAAATATGATGAATTTATCCCACAGGGTTTTCATTATGTTTATATAATTAATTAGGATAACATATTAAAATTAATTTTTCCTAATTTACCCACAGGAGTTAGGAAGAATTAATTTAATAGGTTTATCATAAAGATTATAGACAGAAAATATCAAACTACATTCATAATAAATTTCATAATTCGATAAAATAGTTTGATAAAGTCTATCATAAAGATAATGAATCTGATTGAATTAAAGATTTAGCCCACATGAAATTTTTAATAAAATTAGATTCAATTTTAAGCATGTTCTACATTGGTAAAGCATGAATTTATATTAAAGTCTCAAAATTTTTAATAAGCTTATAATCCTTTTGTGTAGTTTTATCTAGCATATTTGATATTCATTGTGAGGTTCCTGAACGTAGAGGAGATAACTTTAAGATATGGAAGGAGAGAATTCTTCTTCAATTAGAGTGCATGGACATAGACTATGACATAAGGAAAGATGAACCACATAAGATCACTGATACCAGCACACTTGATGAAATACTATTGTACGAACGTTGGGAAAAATCTAATCGCCTCAGCGTGATGTACATTAAGAAAAAAATTAGTGTTGGTATACGTGGTTCGATCGAGCAACATGAGAATGTCCACGAATTGCTCAAGGTTATTGACGAGCAATTTGTCACTTCAGATAAAGCCTTGGCAAGCACCCTAATTATGAAGTTCACATCCCTGAAGCTTACTGGTATAAGAGGTGTACACAAACACATCATGGAGATGAGGGACATAGTGGCTCAATTGAAGAAGCTCGAGGTAGAAATGTCTGAATCCTTCTTGGTGCACTTTATCCTTAACACTCTTCCGCCTCAGTATGAACCTTTCAAAATCTCTTACAACACACATAAGGATAAGTGGTCTATCAATGAATTGATGACCATGTGTGTTCAAGAGGAAGAAAGGTTATTGATGGAACAAGGAGAAAGTGTCATGCTGGTGACGCAAAGGAAATGAAAGAAAGGAAAATCTCAATCCAGTCAAAAAGGGAAGCAATAAATTCCTCCCAAATCTGACATTAAGAAAGACGAAAAGTGTTTTTTCTATAAAAAGAAAGGACACGTGAAGAAGAAATGTTTGAAATTTCATAAATGGCTTGAGAAGAAAGGTAACTCTACCTCATTTGTTTGTTATGAATCTAATATGGTTAATGTAAATACCAACACATGGTGGATTGATTCTGGATCTACAATCCACATTTCAAATTCCTTGCAGGGTATGCAAAACCTAAGGAAGCTAGTGACAAGTGAGCAATTCATCTTATCCGGAAACAAGATGGGCTCGCATGTGGAAGCAATAGGGACATGTTATTTAACTTTAAATGGTGGTTTTGTTTTGGAATTGAAAAATACCTTTTATGTACCAAGTTTCTCACGAAACTTGATTTTAATTTCTAAACTTGTACTGTTTGGATATTCCTTTCATTTTTCATAAACATCTTTCAATTTGATTTATAAATCTGATTGTGTTGGGAATGGTATTTTGTCTTATGGTCTATATTGCATATTCTTACAAAATGATACCATTCATAATTCATTACATGTCCAAACTAGCATTAAAAGATGTGTTGTAAATGAGGATTCATTTACAGTGTAGCACCTGAGATTAGGTCATATCTCCATAGATAGAATCAAAAGATTGGTGAATGATGGGATACTTAGTACTCTAGATTTTACTGACTTTGAGACTTGTGTGGACTGCATTAAGGGAAAGCAAACCAACAAGTCAAAGAGAGGTGCTACTAGGAGTTCTGTCATACTAAAGATCATACATACTGATATATGTAGTCTTGACATGGACTCTCATGGTAAAAAATATTTCATCTCTTTCATAGATGATTTCTCACGATAAATGTATCTCTACATACTTCATAACAAAAATGAAGCTTTAGAAGCCTTTAAAGTTTTCAAGGCAGAGTAGAGAAACAATGTGGTAAACAAATTAAGATTGTGAGATCAGATAGAGGTGGAGAATATTATGGTAGATACTTGGAAGATGGACAATCACCTAGGCCATTTGTGAAGTTTCTTCAAGAACATGGGATTGTTGCCCAATACACCATGTCTGGTTCTCCAAACCAAAATGGTGTAGCAAAAAGAAGAAACCGGACTTTATTAGACATGGTGATGAGTATGCTTAGCAGCTCAAAACTTCCTAAATTCTTGTGGATTGAAGCACTTAAGACATCAGTGTATATATTAAACCGAGTTCCAACCAAGGTTGTCCTAAATACGCCATTTGAGTTATTGAAAGGTTGGAAACCGAGTTTGCAACATATGTGTGTTTGGGGATGCTCGTCTAAAATGAGAATTTATAATCCACAAGAGAAGAAATTGGACCCAAGGACTATTAGTGGGTATTTCATTGGATATGCCAAAAAGTCTAAGGGGTACAGATTTTACTGTCCATCTCACAACACTAGGATTGTGGAATTGAGAAATGCTAAATTTCTTGAATATGACTTGGTCAGTGGAAGTGATCAATTCAGAAACATAGTTTCTGATATTGATCAGACAAAGTCTCAACCTTCCACTTCAAGTGATAGATTGTTTATTGTTCATAACACTCCTCAAGTATAATCGAGTGTAGAACGAACAATCGCTGAAGTTCAACCAGTCATTGAAGTTTCACAAGTTGTTGACAACATTCTAGTAGATTAAGTTGATCAGGAGTTGCCTGACACTTCTGAACAACAAGTTGAACCTCATACTTCCTTAGAAGATATTGGTGCAATCTTAAGAAGGTCTACTTGAACTAAGAGGTCAGCAATTCCTAATGATTATGTAGTGTATCTACAGGATTGTGACTACAATATAGGAGCTGAAAATGATCCTGAATATTTTTCAGAAGCCATGAGTTGTAAAAAATCAGAATTGTGGTACAATGCCATGAAGGATGAGATGAGTTCCATGAAATGCAACGATGTTTGGGACCTTGTTGAGTTGCCTAATGGTGCAAAAATCATTGGTTGTAAATGGTTTTTTAAGACAAAGAAAGACTCATTAGGCAACATTGAGAGATACAAGGCCAAACTTGTTACAAAGGGGTTCACTCAAAAAGAAGGAATCGATTACACGGAAACCTTTTCTCCTGTATCTAAGAAAGATTCCTTGCGCATTATATTGGCATTAGTAGCCCACTTTGATTTGGAATTGCAACAAATGGATGTGAAAACGACATTTCTTAATGGAGAGCTAGAGGAGGAGGTTTACATGAAACAACCTGAAGGATTCCCCTCTAGTGATGGTGAGCAATTGGTTTGTAAGCTTAAGAAATCCATATACGGTTTAAAACAAGCATCCCGCCAATGGTATTTAAAATTCCATAACATAATTTGTTCATTTGGTTTTGTAGAAAATGTTATGGATCAATGCATATACCTTAAGGCCAGTGGGAGTAAAGTTTGTTTTCTTGTTTTATACGTGGATGACATCTTACTTGCAACCAATGAAAAGGGTTTACTTCATGAGGTGAAACAATTCCTCTCTAAAAATTTCGACATGAAGGATATGGGTGAGGCATCTTATGTCATTGGCATTAAGATCCATAGAGACAGATTTCAAGGTATCTTAGGTTTGTATCATGAAACCTATATCAATAAAGTTTTAGAGAGATTTCGGATGAAGAATTATTCACCTAGTGTTTCTCCTATAGTGAAGGGTGATAGGTTCAATTTGGACCAATGCCCGAAAAATGATCTTGAGATGGAACAAATGAAGAACATTCCATATGCTTCTGCAGTCGAAAGTCTAATGTATGCTCAGGTCTACACAAGGCCTGACATTGCATTTGCTGTTGAAATGTTATGACAATATCAGAGTAACCCAGGTATGGATCACTGGAAAGCTGCAAAGAAAGTGATGAGATATCTTCAAGGAACCAAAGACTACAAGCTTATGTACAAACAGACAAGCAATTTAGAGGTTGTTGGCTACTCAGATTCAGACTTTGCTGGTTGTGTTGATTCAAGTAAATCAACATTTGGATACATTTTTATATTGGCTGGTGGAGCTATATCTTGGAGAAGCGTTAAGCAGACCATGACTACTACTTCTACTATGGAAGCTGAGTTCATATCTTGTTTTGAGGCTACTTCACATGGTGTATGGCTTAAGAGTTTCATTTCCAGGCTTAGAGTTATGGAGTCAATATCTAGGCCATTGAGTATATATTGCGACAATTCAACTGCAATCTTTATGGAGAAGACCAATAAAAGTGGAAGTCGAAGCAAACACATCGACATTAAGTATCTAGCCATAAGAGAACGTGTTAAAGAAAAGAAAGTGGTTATTGAGCACATTAGCACTGAATTGATGATCGTTGATCCTTTGACTAAGGGCATGCCACCATTGAAATTTAAGGATCATGTAGTGAACATGGGACTTGGTTCTCTTATGTAGTTTCTATTGTACAAACCCTTACTATGATGTTTTCTCATATTAATGTGCACTTTTATTTAATTTTGAGAAAATTCAACTTCATTGGACCAAGAATGAACATAGGGTTTATTCATTAAATAATATTGTCACATAAAGTATAATGTTAAGAAATGAGTACATTGTAATACATGGAAGGTAACACTCGTTAAATAGAGGACTTATTGTCATGATTCATGTATTTGTTACTTAATGGGATAATTGATGGACTAAAATAGGACATTAGGTTAAAGGTGTGGACCAAGTGGGAGAATGTTAGCTTAATACACGTTCAGCACGTCGTCCAGCACTTCAAATGTGGTCCAGATCTTTGACCACATCCTTCACCATCTTTCTTCCGTTGCGGTTAAGGAGCACGTTCCAGCAACTACTCAACATGGTGGCAAGAGCAACGTGGTATGATGGAAGCCACTATTATAAAGATTTTAAAAATGATCCCAAACTCGTCTGCTGTTATTATCTTCAGAAACACCATCTAAAAAGGAGATCAAAGTTTGGAAATCAAGTTTTTTGAAACTGATTACAGTAACACATACAATGGCTGGAGGTAAGTAAACTATTCTTAGTATTTTGTCAGTTTTGATTCATGTTGCAAATTCATTGGAATGTTATTGTCCATTTGTTTAAACTACTTACAAACTCATCCATTTGTGTTTGAGCAATTAATCAGCAATGTTATTGTCCTCTACAACTGTGCTAAAACTCAAATTCTTGCCAGAGTCATGGTGTGTTTGTGCATATTTATACTACCACTCCAAGGATGTCTGAGGGTAGTGACGACATAAATAGTTCTCGAAAGCAGTATTTAATAATAATTTTCAAAACTATTGTATAATATTTTATGCAAGAAAAGTTTGTTTGGAAACGTGATGTTTTTACCTTCGTTTTTATATTTTTAATATAAATTTTATTTTTAATCACTCTCTATATGTATAATTATTTTTTAAAATAGTCATAAAAATATAAGTAAAAATATTTAAAAGATATTATCTTGGTAAACACCTTATCTATTATTTTTAAGAATAAAAAATTATTTTTTATTTTCTTATTATCAAAATCTATTTTTAAAAACATTTACCAAATTGGTCTTACATCTCGTAACCTAACTTTAAAGAAAATGGTCGGTCCTATCCCCTCTCTTAAATCGCTTTATGATTGATTGAATTGACCATAAACGGCCTAAATCAATGATTGGACCAATGCATCATCTAGACCGGGTGATTCGCCATGAACCGAATGGTTCAACTACCCCTACTCTTCTTTCGTTCAATCAAGCCCAAATAAAAGCCAGACCCCTCTCTTCTTTTTTTCATCAAGGCCAAGTAAAAGCCTAACATTCCATTTTATGGTTTTTGGGGAAAAAAAAACTCAACCTATATCATCACTTAGTGGGCTACACCTTGAATTCACAAACCATGCCCATGGCTCAAATGAGTTATGAATATAAGGATGTCCTTCTTATCCACATTTGATGTGGGATTGGTAATTTAGTTTAAGAAATTTAAACCCCAATCTTAAATTGAGCAAAGGTCATGGGCACCACTTGGCTACATACACTTTTTGTTGTTTAGTATAGTAAATAAGAAAAATCTATATTTGTTTCTAAAAAACTTTATAATATTAAATAAAAATAATATAATATTTTCTCAAATTATAAAATTAGCTAAAATGAAATAATTAAATTTTCTTTCATTTTTTAATATATTCATATTTGAATATTATGCATATTTCATTTTTAATAAAATTTAAAATATTAATATATTTATACTTATATTTGATAATATCAAAGATAAAAATATATTTTAAATAATAAAATATATTTATGATGTCATGGATTGGACTATAGTTCAACCATTATTTTGATCATTAAACAGTGAATCGATAACTTTTTTAATCCAACGATGAATCTGATTTTGAAAACATTAAAAAATGTTAAGATATATGATTACCTAACCCCCATTTCTCACCTACCAAATTTAGGTCAAAGATAGTGAAATTAGAATTTGATACAAAATCATGGTATCTGTACATGACATCTACTTGTTAGTAGTTTCTTTTTGCTGTCTACAGGAAAAAAAAATATATTTTATTAGTGTAATGAGACTTGACCCTTACTTTTATTACCATAAGTTGTCAACATCGAAAGAACAGTGTCATAAATTTATTATGAATGTTGCAATATGTTTTGCAATTTATTTATTTAATTTTTTTTTCTCAATGAATTGCATACACATGAATTATGATTGTATATATTTTCTTTCTCCAATTATATAAGATGATAAAAATAATATGCAATTAAGAGTCTGTTTGATCGTGTGATTTAAAAATAGTTTTCTATTTTTAAAAACAAAAAATTATTTTTAAAAATTTCTAATACTGTTTGACTGTTGTTCTTTAGAAACAATTTTTAAAAATAAAATAAAATAGAGAACAATTTTTAAAGAACAAGTAGAAGTTATTTTTACCCGTTTTGAAAAATAAAAAAAAAACGTGAACCATTTGGCCATATTTTCTAAGACTTGTTTTTAAAAATTATTTTTAAATTATAGAATAAAATTATAAATGGGAGAGAACTTCGGAGTTAAGAAATTATATTATATTATACGCATTTTTATTCTTGATGGGTTATGCTGCACCTTGTAAGGTAATAATATTAATTTTCTAATTAAAAGTGTCAAATGTCTGTATATTTTCATCTTGTTACTGTTCATATTTTTTTTTTAAGAATATTTCATAAATTTAGAAAATTATAATTGAATTTGAATTTGAATTTGAAAGACAAATAATTAATTTAACGGATTAATAATGATTATTAATCTTACATCATACAAGAGCACTCAAAAATAATGTGTAGGCGTGAAGATTCTTTTCAACGGTTTAAGTTGTAACTTATTTTATGTGTGAGCAGGTATGGTGATGGGAATATATTAGTTTAAAGAAAAATATTAATTTAATAATAATTATTAATCTCATATTATAAAATGATGGAGGAAATGCCAAAAGAGCATTCAAAAGTAATGTGTAGACTTGAAGATTCCCTTCATTTGTTTAAGTTGTAACTTGTTTTATATATGAGCAGGTATGGTGATGGGAGTGTATTAGTTTCCTTTTCTACTCTTCATTAGTTTAAGTTGCAACTTAGTTTATATGTGAGCCGATATGGTAATGGGAATATATTAGGTCATATTTAGTTACTATTTTCTACAATAGTTTTGAAGAATAGTTTTTGAAAATTATTTTATGATGTTTTATAAAATAAAAGTTTGCTTAGGAACCTAAAATGTTTTTAACATTTTTTTAATATTTTTAAATATGTTTAAAAATAATTTTTATATCTAATGCTTCATTCATTCTTGTATAATTATTATTTAAAACAACTCTCAAAAAACAGGTTAAAACAATAGAAACAGTTAAAAATGTTTTGAAAACACCTTATTTTCTATTATTTAAGAACAAAAAACATAAAACAATTTATAGTTGTCAAACATATTTTCTTATTTTTCTATTTTGAAGAACATGAAACTATTTTCGAAAACAATTACCAAACAGACCCTTAGTTTCCTTATCTACTATTTTATTTTGTGTTTTGATTCCAAAAAGATTATCTCCATTTATTAATCTGATGATGCTTGAATAATGTTTTACTTTTTAGTTTTTTTAGTTTTACATTTGCTTAGTTTTATTATTTATTTATTTCTCAATGATGTTTGGATGATGCCTAATGAGGATTTGAACCTCTACCCTTTGGTTTGTAAGACAACCTTATTTATCACACTGCTATCCAATTGATTTTTACTCTCTTTTATTCCTTCTAAAAATAAATTATTATTTTTGTCCCCCTCAACTTATTTTCTAGCTCCTTTACTAGGCCATATCTAATTTTTAAAGGAAAAACATATTCAAAGTGGAAAAAAAATTGACCTGAAACTATAGTTTATTTACCTATTCATCAAGTTTTAAATTTTTGCAAGACTTTTCTTTGATATTTAGACTACCATTAAAAAGCATATATAGGAAAAGTTTTGGATGTTTGTCTCTATTATAGACCATTCCTTATTTTAAGTATCAATAGATGTCATTAATAGGTGGTCATATGTTTGTTATCTTTTCTATTTGTGATATAGCCTTTGCTAGAATAATCTAATTAAGAACACAATTCTAGATAATCCAATCCAAATAGTATGTCTTAATAATACTAATAAATTTACCATCTAAATATTCATTAATTATTATAAATCGATCATGATTGATATTAATCATCCAGTTATTTATGCTCATCCCCAAAATGGCTTGGCAAAATCTCTTATTGAATACCTTCAATTAATCATTTGACTCTTATTAATGAAAACTACATTATATACTTCTACCCAAGGATATGCTATTATGCATGTTGATCCACATTCAACCTATAGTTGATAATGAATACTTGTCATCATAACTTTTATTTGAAAAACAACCAATTATCTTTCACTTTACAAAGGAAAATTCTAGGGTACCTCTTCGGTACCTACCCAAAAAGCTTTTCAAGCCATTGGATGTCCAAGATTACATCTTGGCCATCCATTTTAAATTTGAAATAAAAATTCCACTTAACCAGTTAAGGGAAGAACCGGTTGTGGCATTCTTTCTTCCTCCATTCTCAACAATTTTGGGTTTAAATAAAATAAATATTAGATAAAAATAGAATTGGAAAAAAATAAAAAATAAAATGATATAAAATTTGAAAACATATTTATTAACAAAAAAAATCATCATATATCATAATTACATTATTTTATTTTTAACAAATTATTAAACATTTAAATTCAACATAAAAATGAATATGGTAATATTTTAATATGAAATGAGTATTTTCATAAAAATTCAACATTTTGGTAATCATACGTAAAGTTTAGGTAATTAGATCGTCCTAATTTTTTTTCGTACTTTCCAAATTTTACATTTTTTGAATTTAAGGTTTTTAGAGTTAAATTACAATAAAATAAATTACTAATACTCTTTTAAGTTACTAATGATAGTATTTTCAAAAATAAATTTGTAATTTCAAAAATTTTAAAACTAAAAATCAATATGAAAAATGTGATAAAAGTACCAAACATGTATTTATCACATTTTTCATACCATTCTCATATTTTTCGTACCCTAAATTATTTATATTTTTAAAATTTTAAATTTACTTTTTAACTTGAAATAACAATAACATAGTTTAATAATATTATTTTGAGTTATTATTGATAGAATTGTTAAAAAAAAAATTAAGCATTAAAAAATTTTAAATTGGAAATAATGTAAATTATCCTAAAAAATTAAAAAATTAAAACACTAAAAAATTAGAGAGGATATGAAAAATGTGAGAAAATGTATGAAGATTATGAGAAATCCTCACATTCTTCATACCTTACCTCACATTCTCCGTACCCTAAAATTTAACAATTTTTCAATTTTTTTTCCACTTAAAAATATAAATAATATTGTTTATTGATATTAGTCAAGCTTAGAAATGATGAATATTACTTTTAAGAAAATTAAAAAATTAAAACACTAAGTAAATGTAGAAGGTACGAATAATGTGAGGAATTGTACAAAGAATGTGAGGATTCCTCACATTCTTAGCACCCTTCGTCACATTCTCTTTACCCTCGAAAATTTTACAAATTTTCAAACTTTTCAAAAAAATTTTCCACATGGAAATACAATAATATTATTTATTGATACTAATTAAGCTTAGAAATGATGGAAATTACTATTAAAAGAAATTAAAAAAATTACTCTTAAAGAAATTATGGAAGTTCGTAGCCCATCTCACAAAGTTCGTACCCTCTCTCACAAAGTTCATACTCTCTCTTAGAAAGTTCGTACCCTCTTTTAGAAAGTTCGTTCCCTCTCTTACAAAGTTCGTACCCTCTCTTAGAAAGTTCGTACCATCTCTTAGAAAGTTCGTACCTACTTTTAGAAAGTTCGTACCCTCTCTTAGAAAGTTCGTACCCTCTCTTAGAAAGTTCGTACACACTCTTAGAAAGTTCGTACCATCTCTTAGAAAGTTCGCATACTCTCTTAGAAAGTTCGCACCCTCTCTTAGAAAGTTCGCACACTGTCTTAGAAAGTTCGCACTCACTCTTAGAAAGTTCGTACCATCTCTTAGAAAGTTCGTACCATGTCTTAGAAAGTTCGTACCCTGTCTTAGAAAGTTCGTACTCACTCTTAGAAAGTTCGTACCTACTTTTAGAAAGTTCGTACCCTCTCTTAGAAAGTTCGTACCCTCTCTTAGAAAGTTCGTACACACTCTTAGAAAGTTCGTACCATCTCTTAGAAAGTTCGCATACTCTCTTAGAAAGTTCGCACCCTCTCTTAGAAAGTTCGCACACTGTCTTAGAAAGTTCGCACTCACTCTTAGAAAGTTCGTACAATCTCTTAGAAAGTTCGTACCATGTCTTAGAAAGTTCGTACCCTGTCTTAGAAAGTTCGTACCCACTCTTAGAAACTTTGTACCCTCTCTTAGAAAGTTCGTACCATCTCTTAGAAAGTTCGTACCCACTCTTAGAAACTTCGTACCATCTTTTAGAAAGTTCGTACCCTCTCTTAGAAAGTTCGTACCCTGTCTTAGAAAGTTTGTACCCATTTTTAGAAAGTTCGTACCCTCTCTTAGAAAGTTCGTATCCACTCTTAGAAAGTTCGTACCCTCTCTTAGAAAGTTCGTACCATCTCTTAGAAAGTTCGTACCATGTCTTAGAAAGTTCGTACCCATTCTTAGAAAGTTTTAGAAAGTTCGTACCATGTCTTAGAAAGTTCGTACCCATTCTTAAAAAGTTCGTACCTTCTCTTAGAAAGTTCGTACCATCTCTTATAAAGTTCGTACCCTCTCTTAGAATATTAGTACCATGTCTTAGAAAGTTCGTACCCTCTCTTAGAAAGTTCGTACCCACTCTTAGAAAGTTCGTACCCACTCTTAGAAAGTTTGTACCATCTCTTACAAAGTTCGTACCATCTTTTACAAAATATTGATGACAATTTCATAACAAATTACTAAATGCTCTCAATTTGATTAAAAATAACTCAGAAAAAATTAAAAAATCTAGATATTATAAATCATTACATATTTAAATGTCATTTAACATGACATTTCTACCTACAATAGTTATATGTAAATGGAAAAAAAAAAATCAAATGTTACCTTTTAACACTTGTAATCACTTGACATCCTTCAAGACATATAAAGCTTCATCTTCAAATTTAATCTATGAACAAAAAAAAATTATATAAAAATATTAATAACAATTTGAGAACAAAATTTTATAATAAACTCATAAAAAATTCTAAAATCGTTATTTAACATCACATTTCTTCCTACAACAATTATATTTGGATAAAAAAAAATATAAAATATTACCTTTGACATTTGTAATCACTTGAAATCCTTCATCTTCTTCATATAATACAAATTTTAAATTTTCTCTCTCAAAAAGTTTTAAACTTGATCTTGAAATTTGATTCATCAAAATACATCTTACATATTTTGTAATTTGGTAATTGAAATTATGTAATTTTCATATTAAATTACTATCTTTTTTTTTATATATATGAATAATGAGAGTATAAAAGTAGTAAGTAAGATTTTCTTTTTTTAGATAAGAGTTAGGTAATGCATTAAATAACAAATTATATTTGATATTTAATAATAAATTATAAAAAGTTGTAATATTTAGATATATATGAAATGCATGTGATTATTTCTCACCAACAAGTTATCTTTACCGGTTTGACAAGTTTTTATAAATTTTTTAATGATATGCACTTTACACATGTCATATTTTTATTGGAGTCAAATGTGGGTAGGTACCCCCAAAATGAAGAGTGGGTACCATAGAACAACCCCTTTACAAATCTTTGGTTATGTGGTACATGTACCGACGACATCCATACAATAGACTAAAGCGAGTTCGCAACAAAGACTTGATATTTAGTTATGCTTTAATTCTCCATCTATTATATGATATCTTGAACCCATGACAATTGATGTGTTTAAGATACTTTTTAGATTGTCCTATTAATGAGATTGTTTTCTTATTATTAGAAAGAGAAAAATTACTACTTGTTCAGCCAACAACCCCCTCCTTTTTCAAAGTCTATAAACACATTTTTGAGAATATTTTCTAACTACAAAATTCTTCAAATATACTTGGAATTGTTAGAAGGAGTTGTCTGCTAATTAACTATTTTATTTTTATTTTGAAAGTAAACATCATGATTCCACATAAAATGACCAAATCAAATGCAGTGTGATAATTTTTAGTTTCTAAAGGGAGTAAAAGTTTAACATCTTGTTATGAACCCACCTAGAGAGGGGGGGAATAAAATAGAAAGGGTTTGCCTCTTCAACAAAGCGCATGTCTAACCAGACCTTATAATTAACGAGTGGTTGAGCCTTAATTTGAAGCCAAGAACCCACTTAGAGGGGGGGGGGGAATAAAATAGAAAGGGTTTGCCTCTTCAATAAAGCGCATGTCTAACCAAGCCAGACCTTATAATTAACGAGTGGTTGAGCCTTAATTTGAAGCATAATTTAAGCGTGCCTTTTGCAACTATGGTAAAATTAAACCTCACCTATCAAATCCTCCTCACTTGTAAGAACTCCCACTTTGAGCTCCTCGATTTGTAAAAACCATAATAGTTGTTGTTGAGGTCACGGATGATGATTGGAAAAGACAAAGCTTTATGTTTGTCAATGGTTGTTGGTGGTTTGCTGAATTTCGGCTCCCAAGGCGCCAAGATCAACCCATTTATTATGACTGTAAAAATTGATCCATTTTCTTCATAAATATTGATGCTTTATTGAAGCACCAAGGAATGAGGCATCATTGAATTGAATTTATTGTAGAAGTAGAAATCAATCCAAAGATAGAAGTTTATACTTGGGTTGTGACTCCATCCTATTGCAATGGAGAAGTAGGAGGCTAAGGCTTCAAAAAATACCTTATGGCATAATCCTCAAGGTTTCAATATTAAATGATGCGTTTATGTTATTAAGCATACAAATAAACCATAATGCACAAGAGAAAATTTTTATAGATACACATCACCATAGAGCTCTAGTCTCAACACTTTTCAATGAGCCTTTCGGTATCTAGTGTTTATTTATTTTATTTCTAATTAGTTGTGTGAAGAAAATGGTTGTACATAAAGCCAATGAGAAGCAATAGTGGGAATAATGGGGAGTTAGGGGCTTCTGGATGATAGAAGGAAGGGTTTTGTTTACATGGAAATAAAGGGGATTTCAAAAAAACCACCTCTCCTACTGAATCTCAAAAATTTATTAATTGAAGGGAATATCAATTGTTTACTTGGATCAATCTCCACATAGGAATAGAGTGTGGTTTAATTAGTTTATATAAAGTGGAAAATCAAAAGTTTCATTCTTTTTTTCATATAATATATGCAAGCGCCTTTGTGTTTTGGTAATTTCAAGCCAAATTTTCCATTAATGTTCACCTAGCTCAATTGCTTCAAAACCTTCCTTGGGCTTTTTCATTTCTATGTTCATGATCGAAGATTGTTAGATGAGATGGTAAGTGATTTTGAGGTGATGGATGGTCTCAAATATTGATCAACCAAGTTTTAAACGTTCATTCTTTTGTTAAAAATTGGAGTTGAAGTTTAAAGGTGCCAAATTTGTTTTTAAAACTAGTTGGCTCCATTGTTGATTGATCACACTAAAAGGCAACAATTTAGTTGTCATCCACAATTTTCAGTCCTCTTGGATCCATCACATATGCAAAAACTTCATTTTCTCCAAAAATATCTGAATCGTTGGATGAAGTTTAAACCCTATGATTTAAGTCTCGTTTCCAGATGAGGGATGCACAAGTGTGAGAGTTAGGCGGCCTCCTTAATTAGGCTTCAAGTTCTTTGCTAAATTTAGTGGTGTTTGGTTTAAGAGAAAGTTCTGTGATTTTTGAGTTGAAAAATATGTTGGAGCTGAGGGGTTGATTCAATGTAGATTAATCCCTATTCTTGCATTTATCATTTTTGAGAAAAAATTCAAATGTCTTCTTATCTGTATTTGAATTCCATTGACTATCTTGTTAGGAGAATGTTGGTGCATCCATTCTTACTTGTGTTTTTCCTTTCTTGTTAATATGATTGGAAGAAAAAATCAAAATAAAAGAAGTGAAAAAGAAGGTGAATGATTATCATCTGTGAGGTACCATCTCAAATTGATTTGAAAATTAATATACACGTATTCAACCCTCCTCTAAATGTTATCCATAATTGAAATTCATTCACAACATATATTTTCATTCCATAAGTAGACATGATTACATGATTTTCCCATACAAATAAAGCATTGTCAATGACATCATCAAAAACCGAAAAACAATAAATTACCAAGAGACTGATAAAATAGGTCCAGATTTCTTGCTGAAGTGAATCCTGACTTCATGCACCTGGAAAAATAGTCTCCATCCATAATAAAAGGAGAAGAAAAAGAAGCAACAGAAGATACAAATAAAAATTGGAATCCACGAGGAGTGTGGCAGCACCGCATACAAGCCCGTCATGAAAGCAACCACCATTGCTACCATAGCAAACATGGTAAGCAAAAAGCCACGAATTATGTGTTTGTCAAGGAACACCTTTCTCGAATGCAATGACATGAAAAGATAATAGAATACGGCAGATACGGAGAGCACCATTGCTATGGTATCCATCACCACAAATGCTTTGAAGGCTGCTTTCTTTGATAGGATTCCCAAGCCATTACTCTGATTATAACCACCAGGCAGGGTGAAACCCGCTGCAAAAGTTACCGTTGCTATGAGTGCCGCTACTATCAGATGGGTTTCACCTTTTCTCTTAATCAAGTTAGAGGTGTCTTGGTTGTTTCCTCTATTGCCTTGGCTTCTACCGCTATCGTTGTCTCCCTTTGTAACCTCTTGCCACCTCTTGGGTCCCATATGAGTCACACTTTCACCAAAGTATTGGTGAATAAGGTACTGAAATTTGATAAAAACAAAACAACATTAGGCACTGTTTGGAAATTGTTTTTTTAAATAGTTTTGAAACCTAAAATGTTAAGAACTATTTTTTGTATTTTTAATTAAATAAATATGTTTGAGAATTTAAAATGTTCTCAACATCTTTTTAATATTTTTTAATTGTTTTTATATTTATATAATTATTTTTTTAAATAATCATCGGAAAACAAGTGAAAACAATTAAAAAATATTCTCTAAAACTACCATGTACTCTATTTTGTTTTCCATTTTCTAATTATCAAAAAACCAAGAAAGAAAATTGTTTTAGAAAATAATAATTAGTTTAAAACAAGCCATTACTACACAAGACAAGTGTTAGAAAATGATAAACAAAGGAAATTAATTTAGCTAGAGGAAGAGAATTACAAGGCTGGCGTTCTTGGCCTTAGAATATATGTCCATAGCTGTGAATCTCTGATTGTTGAAGGCCATTCTGTCCACTTTATCATCACCAACAAATTTGGGGTCAAAAACTTGGTGAGACGCGAGGGGGTGCAAGGGAGTGTCTCCCTCACCATCTTTCTCATTTATAAGTCCAGTCACTCTCAACCACCTATTCCTTAAGAGATCACCAGAAGCATATGCCTTCTTTTTCATCATGGCAAAATGGAAAAAAAATTTTCCCTTATCATCAACCTGCTCACAACAGTCTGGAGAGTGTGATGCCAGTATGTCTACTATCTTCATACGCCCATCCCTTGCCGCTATATGAAGGGCTGTTAAGTTGCCATCTTTGATCCTAAGGTTGGGTACAGACTTATCTGACTTGTCTAACAATTGCCTTATTATTGTTGTATTACAGCCTCTGCATGCAGCATAGTGAAGAGGAGACCATCCGTTCTCATCCACTTCTTTTGTCAGTGCTGGCTTCCATTCCAGTATCTTCTTTGTCATTTCTGAGGTGATAGTAATTCATAAATGAATACAAAACTCTAATGATAATAGGTTTTAGCAAAGAAATAATAAATTTCTATCTAGATGTATGTCAAGATACACAAAAGAAGAGAAAAATAATAAATTTTTGAGTTCGTTAGCTGGTGATTCCAAAAAACATTTTTAACTTAGAAAGTGTTTTTGAAAAAAAAAGTGTTCAACAAAATTTAGAAAATACTTTTAAATATTTTAAAAATTAATTACATAACTTGTAATGTTTTTTGAAAAAATATTTCAGAGGTTATTCTCTTAAAAACGCTTTCAGAAAAAGTATTTCCATTAAAAATACTTCCAATAAAAATATTATCAAACACATTCATTTAACTTTTATATTGTGAACCTCTCTTAAAAACGCTTTCAGAAAAAGTATTTCCATTAAAAATACTTCCAATAAAAATACTATCAAACGCATTCGTTTAACTTTTATATTATAAATCACAACATGCACACTACGGCTTCGTTTGGCGGTGTTTTGAAAAAGTACTTGTAGTCTAAAAAATATTTTTGAAAAAATTCCCTATGTTTGACGAAATTTAAAAACTTTTAAAATATTAAAAATTCACTTATAATGATCATGGAAAAACATTCCATATGTGATTTTCCTAAACACAAATCAATAGAAAATGCTTCTCATAAAAACTCCAAGAAAAACACTATTGAACACACTTTGCCCATGTCATTATCACTTTTCGAGAAAACTCTTCCACTAAGTACGGTTCAAAGAGAAACACCATCAAAAGCACTTTTAACTATGTCTTTATTTAAAAACGCTTTCATTACAAATATTTCAAAGAAAAACATTGTCAAAGGCACTCTACCTGTGTTATTATGAATTACAGCAGCATGTAAAACGGTTCTACCGGTGAAGCCAGTGTAACCTGGGGATGTGCGAGTGTTGTCTATGATTATTTCAACCAATTTACCAAATCCCCTCTCTGCAGCCATGTAAAGAGGAGTCCCACCATCAATATTTTCACTATAGGCGAACTCTGGATCTTCCATAATCAAGAACTTGACCACCTCAGAATGATTATACCGGACTGCCTCATGCAAGGCTGTGTCGCCCCCTTTATTGGTCAACCTCAGCATCGCCTTTTCTGCTCCAATCCCACTTTCAATATCCAGGGGAAGCAGTTTTGCAGCATCCATGAGAGCTCTCAGCACCAGCAAATGCCCTTCCCTTGCTGCAAGGTGAAGTGGAGTGTCCCCTTTCAGATTTTGCCGATGCAGTAGCGATGAACACCAAGCAAACTCAAGCATCCATTTAACACAGCGAAGCTGACCGAATTGGGCTGCAATATGGAGGACAGAATTCTCTTTGGGGCTTGACTGTATCTGAAGATCAACTTCCGGGAATTGCTGGAGGGCATGGATGTTACCATCTGCTGCGGCCTTGTACAAACTTGCATCCATGGTTATGATCTCCGCTTGGCTGCCATCCCCAGCTGCAGACTGGCTCCGGATCTGGGTTTGGGTTTGGGTAGCATCGTCAGCAGCAACCTGGTTGGAATTGGAATTCAAGTGAAGGGTATGTGAATCTGTAGCCTGGTTGGAACTGAACTCATCCATTTGTGTTTGAACAATTAATCAGCAATGTTATTGTCCTCTACGGCTGTGCTAAAACTCAAATTCTTGCCAGAGTCGTGGTATGTTTGTGCATATTTATACTACCACCCCAAGGATGTCAAGGTAGTGACGGCATAAATACTCATCGAAAACAGTTTTTAATAATATTTTTCAAAACTGTTATATAATATTTTACCGAAGAAAAGTTTGTTAGAAACATTATGTTTTTTCCTTTTTGTTATATTTTTAATACAAAATTTATATATAATATTTTATTTTTAATCATTCTATATATATATATATATATAATTATTTTTTAAAACAAGGGAGAATAACGTAATAGTGTGTTATCTATAAATAAATAAATTTTTTGAAACTTTGACTTTTTGTTTTTTAAGTTTCTTTATTTTAGGGAAAATAACCCTCACCTCTTAAATAGTAAAAAATCCTTTAACATGCCAAAACTATCCTCTAATCCTCATCATTCAGATTCCAGCAACCAATTGCCACCATTTTTTATTTATTTTTTTTTTTTTTGAGCTTTTGCATCATTCATCACCCATTATGATTAATATTAGAAAAAAAAAAATTGACATGTGGCAACCAATTATGTCATATGATTTTTCATTTTTCTTTTGTTTTTTCCTTCCATAATACTTCCACATTTTTTTATTTTTTTTAAATATGTTGGCTTCATAAAAAATTTAAATTTCAAATTTTTCCCCAATTTTATATTTTCACATTTATTTATTTTAATTATTTATGAACATTTTAAACATAAAATAATAATATATAATAAATTATTAATGAGAACAAATTTAATATAAAAATAAATACATAAGAATACATTTAGAGATTTACGACATAAGATTTTTTATATTCCTAAAACATAAGATTTTATTTTATAAATTTTATTACATTTTTAATATTTTAAAATTTTCATGTGAAAATCAAAATTGATGATAATGATTTTAAATTTTTGCTTGTAGATCTAACTTGACAACAGTTTAAACTTTTTTTTGGGTTAAAATGTTTAATATTTTTAATCAAAAAAGATAAAAACTTCGTCGTGATTTTAACATTTAACATTTTGCTTTGTTAAAATTTAAATTTTTTTATTTATATAAAATAAAAATAAAATATATTTTTCATTAAAAATGTATTTAATCATTTATATTATTTTCTCTTAATTTTGTTAAAAATTAAAATTTTTGTTGTGCATCCATCAACATAACTCTTGGAAAAGAGAATACCACACTTTTCTAGAAAAAAAAAATACTACTACTCTTTTATGAAAAAAGTAACACTAAAATATATTAATAGTATAAGTGCAATGGGAATGATGTACCACTCTTCTTTGATTTTCAAAAAAAAAAAAAAAATGTATCACTCCTTTATAAAACAAGTAACACTGATGTGTATTAAAAGTATCACTAAAGTAGGAAGGATATATAATTGTTATTTGGTTTATGCTAAGATATAGAAAAATTTTAATTTTCAATAAAATTAAAAGAAAACTTATATAAATGATCAAATACAAATCTTTTTGAAAAATATATTTTATTTTTATTTTATATAATAAAAAATTAAAAATTTTAATAAATCAAAATGGTAGAACCACAACCAAGTTTTTATCTTCTTTAATTAAAATTATTAAACATTCTAATCAAGAAAAAAGTTAAAACCACAATGAATTTACATCTCTATAAGTAAAAAGTTAAATTTGTTTATTATGTATTTATTTTTATATTAACTTTTTCTTATTAGTGATTTATTAAATGTTATTATTATTATTTTATATTTAAAGTATTCATAAATAATTAAAATAAAAAAAAATGAATGAGTGAAAAAAATGAAATTAAAAATATTTTATTAGAATGTGTTAGTGACATATTATAAAACATAAAAATAAAAAATAAAAAAATAAAAAGTCAAAAGGTAAAATGAAGAAAGAGGAAACAAAAAACAAAAATAACTTCGCATTTTGATGGTCACATGTCAAGTTTAAAAACATTGATAAGCATGATTGAAAAAAAAAAAATCTATATTTGTCTCTAGAAAACTTTATAATATTAAATACAAATAATATAATATTTTCTTGAATTATAAAATTAGTTAAAATTAAATAATTAAATTTCCTTTTATTTTTTAATATATTCACATTTGAATATTATATATATTTTATTTAATAAAATTTAAATATTAATATATTTATACTTAGATTTGATAATATCAAATATTAAAAATATATTTTAAATAATAAAATATATTTATGATATCACCGATTGGACCACAGTCCAACCACCATTCTGACCATTGAACCGTGAATAAATAATTTTTTTAATCCAATGATGAATGCAATTCTAAAAACATTGAAAAATGTGAAGACATCTACTTGATATAAAATCATAGTATCTGTACATGACATCTACTTGTTAGTAATTTCTTTTCGCTATTTACATAAATATATATATATATATATATATATATATATATATATATATATATATATATATATATATATATATATATATATATATTACAAATTTATCATGAATGTTGTAATATGTTTTGCAATTTTATTTTTTTCTCGATGAACTGAATACACATAAATTATGATTGTACATATTTTCTTTCTCCAATTACCATATGTTATTCGGTAAGGTGATAAAAATAATATGTAATTAAGAGTTTGTTTAATCGTGTGATTTAAAAACAGTTTTTTATTTTTAAAATTAGAAAATTGTTTTTAAAAATAAAATGAAATGGAGAATAATTTTTAAAGAATAAGTAGGAGTTATTTTCACCTGTTTTTAAAAACAAAAGGAAAACATCGACCGTTTGGTCATATTTTATAAAACTTGTTTTTAAAAATTATTTTTAAGTTAAAAAATAAAATCATAAATGGGAGAGAACTCGGAGTTAAAAATTATATTATATTATATTCAGTTTTATTCTTGATGGGTTATGCTCCACATTGTAATTAAAAGTGCCGAATGTCTATATTTTCATCTTGTTAGTGTTCACATATTTTTTTAAGACTATTTCATAAACTTAGAAAAGTCTGATTGAATTTGAATTTGAATCTGAATCTGAATTTGAAAAACAAATAATTAATTTAATTGTTTAATAATGATTATTAATCTTACATCATACAAGAGCAGTCAAAAAGAGTGTGTAGGCTTGAAGATTCCTTTCAACAGTTTAGGTAGTAAGATATTTTATATGTGAGCAGGTATGGTGGTGGGAATATATTACTTTAAAAAAAATTATTAATTTAATTGTTTAATGACAATTATTAATCTCATATTATAAAATAATGGAGGAAATGCCATCCTTTCAGTGAGCAGGTATGGTGATGGAAATATATAAGTTTCCTTTTCTACTCTTCATTAGTTTAAGTTGTAACTTATTTTATATGTGAGCAAGTATGCTAATGGGAATATATTAGGGTGAATTTGGTAATTGTTTTTAAAAATAGTTCTAAAAATAGTTTTTTAAAATTAATTTTTTATGTTTTGTAAAACAAAAGTTTGCTTAAAAATCTAAAATATTTTTAACATGTTTTTAATATTTTTAAATATGTTTTGAAAATAATTTTTATATTCAGTACTTCGTTCATGCTTATATAATTATTTTCTAAAACAATAGAAAACAATTAAAAATATTTTGAAAATACTTTATTTTCTATTCATTAATAACAGAAACTAGAAAACAATTTCTAGTTTTTAAACATGTTTTCTTATTTTTCTGTTATGAAGAATAAAAAACTATTCTCGAAAACAATTGTCAAGCAGACCTTTAGTTTTCTTGTCTACTATTTTATTTTGCATTTTGGTTCCACCTAAATTATCTTGGTTTATTAATTTGACAGTGCTTAAATAAATTTTTTACCTTTTAGTTTTACATTTGCTTAGTTTTATTATATCTTTATTTCTCAAGGATGCTTGGATGATGCCTAATGCCTTGAATGTATAAGGATTTGAACGTCTGCCCTTTGGTTTATAAGACAACCTCATTTATCACACGGTTATTCAATTGATTTTTTATTTTTTCTTTATTCCTTGTGAAAATAAATTATTATTTGTGTCCCCTCAACTTATTTTCTAACTCCTCCACTAGACCATATCTAATTTTTAAACGAAAAACATATTCAAAGTGGAAAAAAAATGACCTGAAACTGTAGTTTTTTTTTTATATATTCATCAAGTTTTAAAGTTTTGCAAGACTTTTCTTTGATGTTTAGACTCTACCATTAAAAAGCATATATAGGAAAAGTTCTGGATGTTTGTCTCTACTATAGGCCATTCCTTATTTTAAAGTATCAATAGATGTCATTAATAGGTGTTCATATGTTTGTTATCTTTTCTATTTGTGATATAGCATTTGCTAGACACTTTGCTTGAATAATCCAATTACGAACATTGATGAAAAATAATCTCTCGGATATCTTTACATTTTGATTTACAAAACATATATACAAAGAATGACTAATGAGATCCCCTAAATTAGTCTACCTAAAAAAAATCCTTAAAATCAAGCAATCTAATTGCAAGAGTCCTATGTGGAAATTTACCTAAAGTTGCTATCGAATTTACTCAGATTCTTGGTACAGGAATCATGGATCAACTTTTATAAGAAAGGAAAAATATGGCAGGAGATATATATATAAAGAGAGAGAAAAAATAATTATTAATTTCTTGGCTTATTCTTCTAACACTCTCCTCTCGAGTTGGTGCGAAAATATTTTGCATTCTCAGTTTGCCTAAGATTGTATAAAAAGTTGAATTTAGTAGGCCCTTTGTTAGTATATCTGTGACATCCTACATTAGATAGGAGGGAAAGTTCTTGACGCTATATAAGTATGGACTCCTCGTAACCCTGTAGGCGCGTTTTATAGCCGTGAAAGCCCCCTTAGGCCCAAAGCGAACAATATCTACACGGTTAGGTGCGGGTCGTTACAAATAGTATTAGAGCCAGGTTTCAATCCTAGGACCTGTAGATTATGGGCCCACCATGCTTCCGTTGCCCCACTCTAAATAGGTTTCGATCCTGGGACCATGTAGATATTGTCCGCTTTGAGCTCAAGAGGGCCCTCACGGCTTTAAAACGCATCTACATTGTTACGAAAAGTCCATACTTATATAGCGTCAGAAACTTTCCCTCCTATCCGATGTAAGATGTCACAAACCCCCCCAATGTAAACACAACGTCCTTGTTGTGTCCCACGGGATTGTGGGGCCAAATAGACAAACACCCTTACGGGGCCAAACAAACCCCACACCTAGGTTAGAGATCGGCTCTCATACCATTTGTAACAACCAATTTCCAATCGTGTAGATATTGTCTGCTTTGGATCCAAAATGGCCCTCACGGCTTTAAAACGAGTCTATAAGGTTACGAGGAGTCCATACTTATATAACGCCAGGAGTTTTCCCCTTTATCTGATGTGGGATGTCACAAACCCCCCCCCCCCCATGCAGGCACAACGTCCTCGTTGTGCCCCATGCAGGCACAACGTCCTCGTTGTGCCCCACTGGATTGTGGGGTCAAACAAACTCTACACCGAGGTCGGGAATCGGCTCTAATACCATTTGTAACAACCCGCTCCCAACCGTGTAGATATTGTCCTTTTTGGACCTAAAGGGCCCCTCACAGCTTTAAGACGTGTTTTCGTTATATCCCATGGGATTACGGAGCCAAACAGACGAACACCCCTACGAGGGTCAAACAAACTCCCACATCGAGGTCGGAGATTGGCTCTGATAACATTTGTAACGACCCGCACCCAACCATGAAGATATTGTCCACTTTGCGCCCAAGGGGGCCCTCACGGCTTTAAAACGCGTCTACAAGGTTACGAGGAGCCCATACTTATATAATGTCAGAAACTTTCCCTCCTATCCGATGTGGAATGTCACAATATCTGCCAACTGTTTTGAAGATGGGGAGTGCAAATTAACCCATAATAAGGTTTTTTTTTATGAAATGTCGATCTATTTCCACATACTTGGTTTGATCATATAATGAACGGGGTTATGGTTTATATTTATAGCAACTTGGTTATCACAATATAACCTCATGATAGGTCCTTTCAAAGTGATGTCAAGGTCAGTAAGAATGATTTTTATCTAGAGTAGTTCATAAATCCCTTGGGCCATGGCCCTAAACTCAATTTCTACGTTAGATCTAACCATCATTGGTTGTTTTTTACTTCTTTAGGTAACTAGATTTCCTCCTAAAAATGTCAATATCTAGAAGTTGACATTCTATCGACAATTGATCCAGCCTAATCAGCATTACTATAAGCTTCCAATTCCATATTTCCTGTCTTCTGAAATAAGATTCCCTTGCCTAGTGTAGACTTTAAGTAATGAAGGATTCTATATATTGCCACCATGTGAGATTCATGTGGTGAATGCATGAATTGGCTTACCACACTTATAGCATATGCAATGTCTGGTCGAGCATGAGATAAATAAATTACTTTTCCCTACCAATCTTTGATAGAGGTCGCAGTATACCATATCATCCTCTATTTTTCCTCACAATTTATGATTTTGCTCAATCGGAGTCTCTATTGGTTTGCATCTTAGTCCATGTCTACCTTAGCACATCGAGGATATACTTTTGTTGGGAAATAAATATTCCCCCTTTTGAACAAGCCACTTCATTCCCAAGGAAATATTTAAGACTCCCGAGATCCTTGATCTCAAATTCATTAGACAAATAAGTTTTTAGTCTTTGAATTTCCTCCTCGTCATTTCCAATTACAATAATGTCATTCACATAAACTATCAAGACAATTAACTTACCAAAGGAGTTGTGTTTGATAAACAATGTGTGGTCTCCTTGACTTGGATGGTAGCTTATTCTTATCATTGATTTTATGAATCTCCCAAACCATGTTCTTGGAGATTGTTTAAGTCCATAAAGAAACTTCTTAAGCTTGTAGACTTTGTTCTTCCAAGCCTAGTCTCACCAAACCCCGATGGAGTGTCCATGTATACCTCTTCTTCTAAGTCGCCATGTAAGAAAGCATTTTTCACATCAAATTACCACAAAGACCAATCAAGATTAGCAACTAAAGACAATAGAATATGAATAGTGTTCATTTTTGCCACCAGTGCAAAGGTCTCTTGGTAGTCAATGTCATAAGTTTGGGTAAATCTCTTAGCTACAAATCCAGCCTTATACTTTTCTATTATCTCATCAACCTTGTATTTAATTGTGAAAATCCACTTACAACCTACTGTTTTCTTTCCTTTGGGAAGCTCAACTATATCCCAAGTCTCATTTTTTTTTTTCCAAGGCTTACATCTCCTTATTAATTGCTTTGCTTCAATTCTCATCTCTAAGTGCCTCTTGGATTGTGTTTGGAATTTCAAAAAAAGAAATTTGGGTAATAAAGGCTCGGTATGTAGATGATAAATGATGTAATAAGGTAAAATTTGAAATAGGATGTTGAGTGCATTTTCTAGTGTCTTTGCTCTATGCAATGGGCTAATACAAATCATTATAGACATCAGAATGAGTATTTTCATTACCTGATTCAGGGTTAGATGATGGGATATGAAAGGATGTTATAGATTTTCCCTTCCTCGAATACACTTTTAGTTTAAAGGTGTTTGTTAGCAACATGTATTCCTTTTCTTTGAACTAAATCTCAAGTTCATTGGTTGGAATTTTAGTGTGCAAATTTTCTACAATCAGCTCTTCGTCGAGAGTTTGTTGGAATTTCTTGTGTTCACTAGCTGATTCATTAGATGAATCCAAGACTGGAACATTTGGAACAACAAGGAGTGTTGGTGAAGAATCTGAAAATTTTGGGGCTGTAATATCTTGGACAATAAGGAGTATTGGTGCAAAATTTGAAAATTATGGGGTTGAAATATCTTGGATGGTAAGGGAACTTGATATGATTAAGGTAAAGACACTTAGCACATTAACCGGTTGTGGAAAGATACCCCCATCATTCTCACCTTTCCTAGGAAAAATTTCTGATAGCTTATTTTTCATTCCTCTCATCTCCCCCTAAAGATAAGTGTGTGTGAAATATGGTTGACTCTCAAAGAAGGTAACATCCATGGTGATATATGACATTTTTGTGGGTGGATAGTAGCACTTATATCTCTTTTGATTGGAAAAATATCCAAGGAAGATACACCTAAGAGCTCTTGGGTCAAGCTTGTCTTTATATTGTTTGGCAAAACTAAATCCCATGATTTTCATTATGAGGTTTGTGAGCTTGCAAAACACCATCGTGTGTTTTTTCCAATAAGAAATAAAAAATTGAAGGAATGGAAGATAAGTTGTCAAGAGTTTTTCCTAGGAATGGTGAGAATGGTGGGGATGTCTTTCCACAACCGTTTGTGCTATAGCCATATTTGTTCAACTTTTGAGGTATTCTTGGTGGTAGTTAGAGCTTATGGGATAGAATCATCAATCTTCCAATGTGTATTAAGGTAGTAAAGTCCACATTTCCTTTCACCATGCCCAATCATCCTACCCAATATTTGGTCCTAAAAAACACAATGAGAAGAGGTAAATGTTACAAAGTAATTCAAATCTTTAATGATTTTACTAACAGACAAGAGATTACAAGACAAGTTTGGAACATGTAACACATTTGGCAAGGTCAAGGAATGAGTGATGGAGGCTATGCCTTGGCCAATTATGGAAGAAAAAGTGTCATCAACAACCTTTACTTTTGGCCTACCTGAAAGTATTGTATAATTGGAAGAAAAAAAAAATTGGTGTGACTGGTCATATAGTTAGTAACATCAGAATCAATGATACATATGCTCGATAAACAATCCTTGAAATCACTTAAAGCTTCGATATTACATATTTGGACGAAAGAGCACGAGGCGGTTTTTGTAGTTGGAAATTTAACACGTGTGCCAAGCTGGTTGAGAAGCATTTTCAATTTTTCATAATGCTCCTTGTTGAGTAAAATAAGTTCTTGTTCAATAGTAGGGATATTTTCATGAGATACATCAATGGTGGCAGCTTGATGCGCCTGTACAAATCTTGTGATAGGTTTTCCTTCTCTATTACTTCCCCCTTTACTTCCTAATTAAGGTTTGCCATGGAGTTTCTAGCAAGATTCACGTGTATGTCTTGGTTTGTGACAATAATTACACCAAAGTGAATCTTTATCATGTGGTTTTGTTCCTTCTACTTTGGATCCCATCAACTGAAATTTCCAATAGTAGCTAGTGCTAAATTTTCTTAAGAATAGCCTCCTAGCATCACAACTCGACAACTTTCTTCTCTAATCACATAGGCATAAACCCCCCAAATGGATGGAAGAGGTTTTTTCCCCAATATTTGTACTCTTGCTTGTTCTAATTCAAGAGTAAGACCAGCCAAGAATTCAAATACTCTCTCTTACTCTATACCCATGACAATTTAAGTGTTTAAGATATTTTTCAGATTGTCATTTTAATGAGATTGTTTTCTTACTATTAAAGAGAGAGAAATTACTACTTGTTTAGCCAATAATTGAATTGTTAGGAGTTGTAACCCAATTAATTATTTTATTTTTATTTTGAAAGTAAACATCATGATTCAATGTAAAATGACCAAATCAAATGCAGTGTGATAATTTTTAGTTTCTAAATGAATATAAGTTTAAGATCTTGTTATGAACTCACCTAGAGGGGGTGAATAGGTAGTTCTTCCATTTTAGCATTTCAAATTTCCTTTTAATAATGACAGACAAAGAGAAATTCAATCACACAAAGAGGAAATGATATTCGTGAAAAACCACCCACAAACTCAAATACACACTAATTCAAACAAAAAGTATACAAAATTACCTAATAGATGCCAATATTAATTGTGAGAATGACAATAATAACAATAGTAGACTTGATATCCATAACAAGGAATATATCCATGTATTTAACATAAAGCATTCAACTCAAACAATAGATTAGCAAATGTAAAGCTCTTAGGAATACAAATCATTTACTAGATAAAAACCCTTTCAAATTGATCTCTTTACCTTAAACTTGGAATATCCTTAAGGCAAGATCAACATATCTTTTAGTTTAACCCTTAGTCCACGAAAGCCCCTATGATGGGTAAATCACTTTTATATTTTAAGTGTATAATCAAGATCTTTGACATCATTATTACCAATTAAAGAACCTCATCGTTGAGGTGGTTGCTCCTACTACTAACATATTTAGTCTCGTCCTTAAGAAAATACATATCCCTTTATACCTTGGCTCAGCCCACCGTTGGGGTGGTGATGGCCCAAATCAAGATGGACTTGATCTTGGAATTTATGGGATTCTCTATAGCACTCTCCTACTTCTTTTGAGTTAATTAAGAGCTTTGAAACCTTAGTAATTATATTGATGAATAAATTACCTCCTATGAAAATTTTCAAGAATATTTATTTCCTAATTAGAAACTCAATGTAATAGAAGAATGTAAACTTGAAAATTTTAAAATTTTTATAAGAGTATTTTGGATAAGTTAATAAAAATCTCTACTCTCAAAATTTTAAAACCATTTTCATAAAAATTCTCTATTCCAATTAATAAATATTTTATCTTGAAAATATTCAAAGAAATTTATTTCCATGAAATTAGAAGATTCCTTGAACTTTTTTAGTAACATTCTTTAATGATAAATTATCTTATACAAAAAATTTCATAATATTTATTTTCCAAATTGGAAACTCTAGTTTAACAAGGAACTTCAAATCTATACATTTTTTAAAACTTGAGAGCATCTTATTTAATTAGGAAAATTTTAATTCTTCAAGGATCCCAAAAAATAAATTTATGAAAAACATTTTTAATCCTTAAATATATAGTTTAGAAAAGAAACTTTAGCTCTCTCAATTCAAAATTTCCCATAATATTTTCTTTCCTTATTCCTACATTTTTTCTAATTTTATAAATATTATTAAATATGGAATCTAATTTTTATAATAATTTATTCAATTAAAAATTACCAAAATACAAATTTTGGTAATACCCTTAATGATAAATTATCTATCTTAAAAAAAATTTAAATTATTGTGTGTTCTTTCTTTTATTTGTATGAATAAAACTCTTTTTTCTTGTATTCTTTTACTTATTTCCCTATTGTTCCCCTCTTTAATATCTTTCTCTCTTTTTCTAATAAAATAGTGGTGATTCAATCTCCAAATCTAATGCCTAATAATGAATGCTTTGAAGTTTGCACCATATCTCTTTGGTACCATAGAATTTTTCTTAAGTTACATTAGGAAACATATACGGCTTGTTTGAGGACTATTTTTTAAAGTAGTTTCTTGTTCTAATCTAAAAAAACTTATTTGGCAATCAAAAATTATTTTCTATTTTCTATTCTTAAAAACAGAAAACGGGTATTTTTATATAATATTTTTTAATTATTTTATATTATTTTCACTTATTTTTCTAAGGGCTATTTTACAAACATTTAGAATTATTAAAAATAAAACTATACACATAAAAATTATTTTTGAAATATATTTAAAAATATTAAAAATATGTTAAAAATATTTTAGGTTTTTAAATAAATATTAAAAATATTTTAGGTTTTTAAATAAACGTTTGTTCTACAAAACATTATAAAACAGTTTTCAAAAATTGTTCTCAAAAATTATTTTTCATAATTATTTTCGAAAACAATTACCAAACAGACCC
This sequence comes from Vitis riparia, assembly GCF_004353265.1. Classification (NCBI taxonomy): domain Eukaryota; kingdom Viridiplantae; phylum Streptophyta; class Magnoliopsida; order Vitales; family Vitaceae; genus Vitis; species Vitis riparia. Next base: position 9,653,754 of record NC_048443.1, read on the forward strand.
TAAGAACCACCCTTAGTACGAGATTAAACATAGATGTCAACCCAAATATTTTGAATTCTACAACAAATATCATTACCCATCTCAACACCAAATCATTCAATCTCTCTCACACACACAAAAACGAAAAGGAAAGGAAAGGAAAACACCCAGAAAATTCCTATACACCTTTTTCATGGTGAAATGAAATTTCATGTGATAACTGTTTTTTCTGTTCTAATTGAAAGGCTGTACACTATGTACATTGACTTATAGGCTTTCTCTTGCTCTTCACATGACAAAAACCGAATAAATGTAAATCCAAAAATTGAGAAACAAATCACATTACCACCATCAATCTCAAGAACATGTGTATGCTCGCATTCTTTGTGATCCCTCAGCTTCTGGCAATCGCAGTGTCCTAATTGGGTCAAGAGCAGCTACAATAAAGAGAGAAAAAGTGGAACAGTTTGACAAACTTTCAAGATTCTGTCTGAGATTTTATAGGTTTGGCTAGGCAAAAGGTAGTATACCAATCCTATTAGGCTAACCTGACATTAACTCAAATTTGAGATACTTTTTTTATATGAGTTGGTGAGTTTGTGGTAAATTCCTAACCAAAACAGAGAACGCCAAATCAGAGTGTAAATCATAAGAAAACACCAGATAAGAGTCGGTTCAAATCCAAAAAAATTATATTTTCATAATCAACTCTGTCATGATAGAATCCATGTAACAATCATCTTTCTCCGTATGGTAAACAATGCTAATTTACATTTAATGGTATTCTATAAGAGATACAATAATGTGTGACACAAATCTGTCCTTTGGACAGAAAACAATGATAATCTAGCAAGCAAGAGAGGTACTCTGAAGCAGCCTAAAGAATTTGAAACTTTACAAAGGAGGGAAGGAGGTGCAAAAAGGAGCAAAATCACCTATTCATCTCTGTCGAGGCTCCAAGATTGGGTTCATTTCTATCTGCATGCCTCCTAACTCCCTTGAATACCCAAACTTCTCAGCTTCTCTTGCAATCTGAACATCACAAGGAGTGAAGTATTGATATAGAACTTTTACAACAAAACGAGGTAGGACAGCTGCAACAAGGATACCAAGCAAGCACAGCCAGAATGAACCCGTCTTTGCTATATGGAAAATGGCCCTGCATTGTAGTAGATTATCAGTCTTTAATTCAATAAAATAACAATAGCAATGTCAGATACTTAAAAATATGAACAAACACATTTTAAAAGTTGGACACATGCAAAGGAATCCAAATAATTTTTCTAAAGAAATAAAAATTGTGTAGAAGCAAATTAGACAAGAACGAACCAGTAGCCACGTAATGAAGGTATAGCATCAATGATAATGACGCAAATGCAAGTTGCAACTATAGATCCCCAAATGGCTGCATGAACAATCCAAGTCCACCGAATGACATCCATGGCCAAGTGTATGTTGACCAAAATCACCACTGCAAGTGTCCAAAGATCTCCAATGCTTGACCCATCAACAACGCTATTCCAATATGCAAATAGAGGTACAAAGAAGATGACAGCACTCTGCCACACAGTGTCCAGCATTGTTAACCAAAATAATTTTGAGTTGTAACACTCTTGCCTGTGCCCAGATCCATAGAGCTGAGGATGCTTTAGAAGAGTCCTACTACTTAGGTCCTTGTCAAGAATTGCAACAACAATTGTAGGCACAGAGCTGTAGATTACAGAATACAACACACTGCTCCATTCATTAATCGCAGTTGTCACACTGAAGCAAGTATATAGCACGTACCTATAAGGAAAAAAACAGGAAAAACATCAGCAGCTATAAATGGCAGGCTTTTATACATCACTCTTAGATGGTATTGTGTTCAAGCTAGTTTTTTCTTCATATTTCGATATCTCCAAATTCAAATCCATCCTAGTTAATATTCAAACTTGAGTTGCAAACAAAACAATGATAACTTTGGCCCAGACTTGGAGTTTTAACCTCCAAGAAGACTGAAATCCAATTGATCTCACCAAGTGAAATTCTAGATTAAAAGTGATATTTTAACATGGCAAGCAAGCAGATTTCAAATTATGTGTACTCTACATAAACTTTAAGGAGCAAGGACTTTTTCTTTTTTCTTCTTTTTTTAAAGAGGTATCATCATGCATTTTTTCACGTGTGTGTGCATTCATAAATTCAGAATCAAATTACACCTCATATCAAATTTATTATTCTTATATCATTGAACAATTTCTTATAGGATCCACATTTCAAGAAGCCTATAGTTGGATATGATGCCTTCCCCATGCACACCATGCTTCCCAAATGTAAAGTTGAACAAATATTTGCAAGCATCGAATGCACAAACTTGCAATTCATTTCATGAGGAATTAAAATAAATGTCCAAATAAGAACATTATACAGATGTAATAGCTTTCAACCTTCAATCAACTGAAAATTTGGCAATCATGAAGGGTATGAGGAGAACATCTTATCCAACAGTCCACTTCACAAAAGATGGACCTTATAAAAAGTTGTTGACTTGGTGTAAACAAGAAGTTCTAAGCCAGGAATAATTTAATTATTTAAATATGCATGTATGTGTGTGTATCAGGTAACTATCCCATTTTGGTGCCCCTTTTCAATGTCATTCCATGACCACTTTTTGAAATTTTACTCCCCCACGATTATTTTCTCACAAAATAACACCTTAAAATCCATGTTAACTAAGCCAATTAATATTTCTTTTTCTCTTTCCTCAATGTCCACCTCAATGAAATCATCCTCTTCTCCCAAGTTGTCAGTAAGATCATTGAATTTACCAAGGATGAACAGTAAAATCCATACTGTTAATTAAGCTATTTTTTTCTCTTTCTTCTGTGTCTTGCCTTTTGTGAAATTATCCTCCTCTCATGTCTCAAAAAGTTAAAAACTTGTTAGGAGTTAATTATCAACACAAATCCCTTAAATTATTTGTATTTTCCTTTTTCTAGTTATCATAACGATATAGAATTACTTTCCTTTCCCTCTTCACATCAAAAGTTATCAGGTATACATTACATAATATTGAAATGCTTACTATAACCTAAGTAAAAAAATGCTTTATTTAAAATCCATGTTCTGAATGAAGCCAACTAATATCTCATTTACCTCTCTCCATTATATCCACCTTTATGAAAACATCCCATGCTCCTAAGCTTAGGGATGACAACATTTATGATTTCCAACTAACCCGCATGCCTCAACCCTATAAGGTGGAGTTTGGGCAGATTTTAAATGAGTAGGGACCAACTTAGCAATAAATTGGAAAACCTGACTATGTATTTTAGACACTCAAATCTGACCTCAAACCTAATTGTCTCTTCTCCTTCTCATTGTCCCACCTTCACTGCTCATCTCCATTTCTGAACAACCTTCAGTCACTCATAAACCCATCAAACTCTCATTATAGCCACTGACAGCCTCCACTATCCATTGCAATCACCACCTACAACCTCTTGTAATCATTACTCATCACCAACCCAGCTAAATTCTACTACACCTCTCAACATCATTCTTTGTTACTACCATTTCCATTATCTCCATCTCCTCTATTTTCATGATGACCAACTCTATAGAGGATTGGGGAGCACCATTAGCTTTGGCAAACCACATTTCTCACATTGATTTAAGTTGTTTGGCAGGAAAGAAATTCTAGGATTTTGAGGAGAAGGCAAGGACTTCATTTACTCTATCGGATCCCATTCAGTTCTATTCCTCCTTTTGGGCCTCATGCACCACAACATTTAAGGGCACTCCTCTCAACGTTGTCAAAATCAACTGGTATTCAATGAGTAGATCAAAAGGGTTTGGTTAGCAAAGAGAGGAGCATTGATTAGGTTTCTTGTGGAACAAGAAGTTTATCTCATCTTGGAGTGATGAATGCTCTTTTGTATAGTTTCATGTGGAACTATACTGATATATAGGTCTCCTTAGAATATTGGAGGTTTCAATCATACATTTTTTATCAATTTTTTGTAATTTTAAGGAGCATTCCTCATCCTTCTTATGTATTTCTTTATCCATATTTAATGCATATTTTGATTCAGATCAAAATCTCCTCTATTTTCTTTTCGTAATTATTGCAAGTTACATTTCTTTCCTTGATCGTTTGTAGAAAAATACAATACATAACTTATAATACCTTTCTCATATTTTTTTGGTTTTTTCTTTTCCTTTGTAGTAGAACTAAAAGCAAAAGGGGCTACAAAAAACAGCATCCGCCCTCACCTAGAACCCAAACCATCAAAGAAGTTGATTAAAGACAAAGGACCATCATTTATAAACAACTTAATCCACAACCACAAATTACAAACAAAAGAGTTTTTCAGCCTTTGGTTCAATAGCTCCTTATTTTCAAAAGCAACTTCGTCTTTTTCCTTCTAAACTGTCCAAAAGCTGCATAAGGGAACTATCTCGTGCCTTTTTGTGCTTTTTGCCCTTTTTGCCCATGAAGGAACCATGCCAACCAAAAAGGGTCTTTCAAACTATCAAGGGAAGGTACTAAGACACGCTAAACAAAGTAAAAAGTATCTACCATAGAACCTTAGTCTTTACTGAACAAGATTGTAACCAATAGATTCTTCTTTGTTATGACAAAGGAAACATTTGTTTGCTAAGGACCACCCCCTCCTCTGAACCTGATCCAAAGTTAAAAGTTTTTCCCCATGTCGCCTCCCAAGTAAAAACACTCACCTTAGGAAGCATGCAGGATCTCCAAATAACACTCATTGGAAAGGGGACTGAACCCAGGTTTTGATAGAAAACTTTCTGCTCTTTGACTCTGTCCAAAGCACCTTATCTTCCTCATCTCTCTACACTCTCTTTTTTTGAGTCTCAAAAGGAACTACTCCACGGTTTCCACCTCCCAATTGTTGAAAGGCTTAGAGAAACAAAGATTCCAACTACCCTTTCAACTGAAGAGTCCCAAACATCCATCACCCACTCCTCTTTTGAAACGACCAAAGGAAAATAAAGAAGAGAAAGTGACACACAACGGATCGTCTCCACACCATTTATCCTTTCAAAACCTCAACCTCAAACCATTACCACTAAGCATGATGTTCTACTACTCAAGAGATCCCAATCCTTCCTTATGGCTTTCCATAACCCAATAGCATACCCCTCCCTCACTTCACGAGACCCCTTCTTCCCTATACTTCCCACTGATAACTTGCTTCCAAATTGCCCCCCCTTTAATTATCATTAATGATCTACAATTACATTAAGTATTAATTTATTTCAGTTTTTCATTTTCATGTGCTCATCATGCATGTCATGTATCCTCACCACTTTGTGATCTTATTCCTCCCGAGTGGATAGGCACTTAGGCTTATAAGGAGAAAACGGAAAAGTTCATATTAACCAATTAATATCCTATTTCTCTCTAGTATCTTGCAAGGGTCCACTTTGAAAAAACTATTTTCGTTCCCAATTTTCCCTTGTTCAGGTGTTTGAAACTTATCAAAGACACAAGTAGTAAAACCCACATCTATACCCTTAATTAAGTCAACTTCTCATTTATCTCTTCAGTGTCCCCCTTTATCCATCCTTCTCTTTGTTGTCCACCTTATGAAATTACTATGTCTCATATCGTCACAAAGATAGGTTAATCAGGGGAAAAATTATGAAAAACTCATATAATTAAAGCAACCAATACTACATTTTCCCTCTTTATTTTTCATCTTGTGTAACCATTCGTCTCTTCTAAGGCTGTTAAATTTCTATTAAGGACAAAATAACGATATCCATACTACCAATTAAGATTTTTTTGCCATTAGTGAGTTGCAACTACATTAAGAACTATTTATTTTCATCTTCTTCTTGCACACATCAAATCTATTATGCCCTCTAGGACATTGAAAGAATCTGAACAAATGAAATAAAAAAATGAACTCACCAGAACAAGACAAGAACAAACACGGCATTCCTGTAAAAATTGTACAGTATCATGTAGCCCATCCGCTGGTAATTCCAATGACCATGAACTAATAAAAGTGGAACCAAAAATCTGAACTGCCCCATTGCAAAATCTGATGCCATGACAGCTTGACGGCCCTCTTGGCCACTGATACCAATTCCCACATCAGCCATTTGTATCATTGAAACATCATTAGCACCTGGGAATCATCCAATAGAAATTTCTAGCGTTAGCCTAAAACCAAACAACAGATCAGATTTTTTTTCCCTTCTAATTTTTTGGTCTTGGGCAAGCATAAGTTATCAGTCTTAAATAAATTGGGAGAATAATACTCACCATCCCCAATGGCAAGGGTCATATCATCAGTCCTTTTCTTTATGAGGGCAACAATTCCAGCTTTTTGCAGTGGAGCTACTCGGCAACACAGTACCACAGAACATCCACTAGCCAACTGAAAGAGCTGCAGCATCAAGATGAGTGAGCAAAACCTGCATATAGGATGTACTTCTGTGTTTGTGTGTGTCTGTGTAGAGAGAGAGAGAGAGAGAACTGTTGGGTTTACAAGTGCATACCTGTTCTTCAAGTTCACCGTCAAGAACATAAACAAGGCTGGTACCATCAATAATCAAGGCAACTGGAGTCTCAGCAGTTCCAGAAATCCCTTCAGTATTTTGTGAAATACCAGACTGCGTCATGAGTGTCTTAGATGTAACAATAGCATCTTCTAAACTCTTTTTACAAGACTCCTTAGAGTTGTTATTGATTATAATCCGGGTCATATTGCTTGTTAAGAGTTTTGATGAGTAGCCAATTGATATGGCAGTTTCTTGCTTGTCTCCAGTCAAAACCCACACTTTAATCCCTGCCATTCTCAAAGACTCTATTGCTTCCGGCACACCCTGCTGCAATTTATCTTCGATTCCAGAGGCACCCAATATGCTTAGATTGTTTTCTATATTGCTAGCAATCTTGCGAAGTAAAGCTGCCCTTCCAATCAAAGCAGTGCTTGCTGTCTCAAAGGCAAACTTCCATTGCTCAAATTCAGAACCATTGAGATCCCGCATCCCAACAACAAGTGTTCTCAGACCCAGAGAGGAGAAATTATGAAGATGACTTTCAGTTGCACGTATAATGTTCATGTTTGAAAATTTATCAATTACGCTAAACATGGATGTGTCAGCACCTTTTACAAAAACTTTCACAGTATTGTCAGGGCACCCCAATATAACTGACATCCTTTTACGGTCACTATCAAACTCATGCAAACCCAAAACATCAAACCTGCACTGCCAATGATGACAAGTTAGAAAAAGAAAAGAAATAGGATGGGCCCGTATTTGAACAAAGTTCATTCTTAATAAAAACAATTAAAAATGTTTCTAAAATGCAACTGCTCCAAAGAGTAACCGGCTCTAAAACAAGTGTCACCACTATAGCAAAGACCACCACCAAAATAACTTGGTTTCTATGACTACAACAAGAAAAAGGGAGAAAAACACTGGAATGTGGGGACTCAATCCTGAAATGATTATGCCTTTCATTTTTATCTAGCTATTTGTATTGAAACCATGAACTCATAGGGATAATTCATATAGCAGCCTATTTTGCAAAAGCAACTTCTTACAACATTTAACAAGCCATTTTCTTCTATATTGGACAATGAAGGAATTCGCTTTTAATGAAGTACCAATCCTAGACTTGAGACATGGAAGTACTGGTCTAGGAAACTTCTAAGAAGGATGGAGCCTTTTGTTGGGTCTACTTCTTTAAAAATGCAACTTAAATTCTCTTCTACAGCTAACCCTAAAAACTCATCATAATGCCGGCCACCCTGTCACCTGGCAAATTCTCCTATATCATTAATGCTAACCAATCTCCAACCAAAGCATAACAATTTAAGCAATTACCTTTGTCTTTCTCCGTGAACATCAATAACTATATGGCCAGAGGTTCGTTCCATGAGCATAAAACCATAAGCAGCAGCAGCATAAACCAATGCCTGTTCATCTGGAGATTCCCCTTGATAATCTATCAACCTCACAGCAGGATCAGATGTGTCTACTACAATAGGCACAATTGTATTGCAAGCTGCCAATGCAAGAAAAAAATCATGGATGTGTTTGCCTTCTTCTGTCTGCTTTCCACTTTTTGATAGTCGTTCAAGCTCCAGGTCAACTTTCACCTTCATCTTTGGCCTCCAGACCTGCCCATCAACTGAAAAATAAAAGATGCATAAGATGAAAGTTTCACCTTAATAAAATCAAAATTAAAAGCTCTAACAACAGAAGATTTTTTAGAAACAAAACCATATTACCTTGAACAGAATATCCATCTCCTTGCATGCAGGTTGTCCCGCCTCTGTAATCTACTCCCCAAATGCTTGCACATTGAAATTCCATCTTGTTCTCCGTCAGTGTACCAGTTTTATCTGAGAATACATATTTGATTTGTCCTAGATCTTCATTTATATTCAAAGCCCTGCACTGGAACCTTGAATTTGAGGCCTCATCATACAATTTATTATCTTGGATCATGAAGTATGCCTGACCAACCCGGACAAGCTCCATAGAGATGTACAAAGAAATGGGAATCATGATCTGGAACACAATAACTGACATGAGAAATGTGAATACTATCTCCCAACCCCAACCATAATAGTTATAATTTTCTGGCTTTCCCTTAGCATAACTTTTTCTCCTGTAATACGGCAAGTAATCTAACTCATCTCTGTGTCGCCTCAACCAAACAGCTGCAAGAACAGAGACTATTGTACACAAAGAAATAAGAAACGCAGAGAGAAAAAGGGTCTCCCGATTCATATGGGTCTCAAGTCGGCTCCTCTTTGATGGAGCACCAGAGTTATTGAGCATTGCTTTCGTCTCACGACCACAATACACAGCAACCCCAATTGCCCATGTAGTATTCTTAAGCTCACAACCTCGAAGTACAATATTGGATGGTCCAAGCGACAAGCGTTTCCCATCAACCTCCATGTTTCCCTGAAACCCATATATGTTCCTGCTAGGCTTCTCACACTTGATCAACCCACTCATCCTCTCCTTCTGGGACATTCTGGAAATGGTCTCCTGCCTAGCATACCGGGTCTTCAAGTTTGACTCCCCATCCAAATTAATGGTCTGCACATAAGCAACCCCAGTAGGATCACTGGTAGAGAGCAGCACTATGTCACAAGGAAGAGTATCATTAGCTGAGATTTTGATGATTTCACCAACGCGGATGTTCTTCCATTTTTTCTCTTGAAACCCATCATCCCCAAGCACCTGTGCCATCCTATTGTTCTCAATTTGGTCTGACCGGTGCCTCCTCCAGTCCTCGTATGCATCCTTAATGGCAGTAACTAACAAAACAATGGCTAAAGGCAGTACGGAAGCTGTCCGGCCAAAAACGGCCAGCTGAGGGAGCTGATTAAGGATCGCAATCACGAGGAAATATATGTATGCAATCCTATGAAATTGTTCAAACAAGTTCCGAGGCAAAAAAGTGAGAATAGAATACTTCCCAGTCCTAACAGTGTTCCCTGCGAACTCATATCTTTCATTACTCTTTTCTGGATCATTAATATAGATCAACCTTGCATCCTCATCACTAAGCTCCCTCTGGGACATGCTAAATCCATCAGATTCAGCGCCCCTCGACCCATGTCGCACTGGCCTGGATCCAGAAAGATCAAAACTCACCCCACTAACAGATTTCCCACTGACAGAATTCCCACGGGAGGCCCTCGACTGAACCGACGAGATACTTCGCCGAGAAGATGAATTCAAGGTGGGTTCAGTATTTGTGTGATTCCCAAGTGGGTTATTGGAATCCATACGCATAACCAATTTGGGGTTTTCAGAATTGGGTTTTGCTAGATCAGCGAAGATGGGTATGGTTGGAAGATCTTCAACAGCTGGGGTTCGAGGAGATGGGATCAAAAGTGGTCGGTTAGAGGCCATGATCTGAAGATCAAACGCCTCTTGAGCAGCCCAGAATCAAAAGTCAACAAACTCATTAAACACCCAGATGCCAATCCCAATCAAAATCACAAACCCAACACGCAGAAACCAGAACAAACAAACCCCCAAGACCACACCCAACAGTGGAAAAACAAAAAAGAAGGAAAAACTAGCAACTGCTCAAATATGATCCAATTGACAGTGAGAGCTTTCCCGTTGAATGCTATTTTTGGGTTGTCAGCAATAACAAAACTTACTTCAAGCTGCAACCAGGCCTCCTGTAACAGATGGGTACCGCCTTTCCCTTATGCTCCCACCATTGAATACGTAGTTTTTAAGGTTAAAAGAGAAGAAAATGCGAAGGTCAAACCCACAACCTGAAGAGAAAGAAGAAGAGGAAGAGAAATAGAGTGCGGCCATTGCAAGAAACGGGGAAGAGTCATAATGGGGTGGCCACACCCTGATTGACAAAGCCCAAAAATCCAATTCCAAATCCAAAATCAAAATCAAATCAGGCAAGAGAGAGAGGCCGTTAGCTGTCTCTCTAGAAGGAATGACCCAATGACAGATTGATTACATTTATTGACATAAATTATGGGGTGTCCCGTTTTGACCTGACCTGGTTTTGGAGATTCCTCCCTTTTAATCTTTTCCCTCTTATCACTAATTGAAAATTCAAACAAAATGGAATTCCAGACTTCCACCCACCCAATCACAAGCTTCCACCGTTTGGCTTGTTTGGACTTTTGGCCTCTTCTTTCCTTTCCTTTTTCTCTTGTCTTTTCCCCATCATTTTACTTGTCAAAATTTTGCCCTTTTTTTTTCTGTGAAATGAATTCCAATCTTCCTTCACAAATTAGTTCTTTGGATTTCTATTCTAAATTACACCAACAGTTGTTGAAATTTTTTCAATTTATTTTTAGCATTTTTTTCCTTTTTTTTTTTTCTACTTTCATATGAAAATTTTAAAATAAATATTTTACCATTAAAAGACTTACAAAGGAATGAATTTAAAACAAATAAATTTGCAAGGGAATAAATGATCTCCTAATTGATCATTAATTACATTTTTATACATACTTTATTTTCCAGTAATGACATAAAGTATATATATTAATAAAAAGAAAAAAATATTATACATACTTTATAATAACTTTATTTTAATAAAATAAAAAACAACTTATAAATTAATTTATAAAAAAAATATAAATTTGAGAATAGATGTTACTTGTGTCACTTTTAAAATTTTTATTTTTTATTTTTTACTTTTGATATGTAAATATTTTATTAAAGTCAACCATCATATGATAAATAAAAATAATAATAATTTGGAAGGTATTATTTAAATAAGCTTCTTGTTTTTTAAATAATAATAATAATAATTGTAACATAAAATATAAACTTTTAAAGACTTATATTAAAAAATTAAAATTAAAATTAAAAATTAAAAAAATTAAGGGTATATTTGGAAACTATTTTCGAGAACAGTTTTTTGTTCTCCAGAATAACTAAAAAAATTTTAAGAAAATAAAGTGTTTTTAGATAATACATTTTTATTATTTATGTTGTTTTCTGATGGTTATAGAATGATTAAAAATAAAATACTAGATATGAAATTTATTTTTAAAATCTATTTAAAAATATTAAAAATATTTTAGATTTTCAAATAAATTTTGTTTTATCAAAATTAGAGAACATTTTTCAAAAATTATTTTTTAAAATTATTTTCAAAAACAGTTACCAAACAAACCCTAAGGTATCAAAACATTTTTACTACTTCAAATTCTAAAATTTTTAAAACCGATTTTTAAGTAGGCAAAATAAATTCATACTTTTACTAAAGAAATCTTACATTTTATATATATATATTTATTATTTCATTTTTAATAATAAAAAAATAAAAATACATCCAGGAAGAACCAAATGTTATAAAGGTAGTAATGAATCATATCAAGTAACATTTTTAAGGAAGTGCATATTTATTGTTTGTATGTATTTATTGACGTGTCCAATAAATATTAATTTTTATTGTTTATTCCAAGATAAATAATCCATCAATGTACTTTCCAGGCTGCATGCCATTTTCGGAAACATCAATAAAAAAAGATCGGTCTCTGTAAAATTGAAGCAATGTGAATGTGTGACGTGGACCACTGGACACGTCATGATGCCAAATCACGTTCCAATTTTTCCCATAAAAATTGGTTGAAATTCCTTAGCAGCCCTCAAGTTTTGGTTCAAATTGAAATTGTTATTCAATCAAATCAGCGTTTGACTTTCAAAGTCAATTAAAGCATTTTTATTTATTTTTGGTTGGTCGGTTGGTTGCTGAGAACCTGCGGGAAAATAAAGGAGAATTTTTCAAAAACTCCACCGACTAGAAGATTCTAGATTTTCACTCATATTTCCGTTTTTTCTAGGCAACCAAACAGGGGATGGATGGTACGAGGTTGAATGCGAATAAAATTAAAATGGGGAGGGAGGAAAAAACAAGAAGCGTTGATAAGAGCTTTTGCTTTTGGTACCGATTCCAATGGAATGTTTTTTAATTAGAAAAAAATAATTTACACCCTTCTAAACATCCACTAGAATAAGTAATTTTAATTCATTTTAAAAAATAAAAAGTTAAAATATGATATTCTTTCCCTAATAAAAATCTGAAAACAAATGAATTAATTCAACAATTAAACACATATTTTAATCATAAATCCATATGTGGATCCCATATTTTGCTTGATGCATTCTCACTCGATGGTGTGATTCTTTTTTTTTTTTTTTTTTGGTGAAAATTTGATTTTTGAAAATTGGAGTTACCACTTATTTTTATTTTATTTTTAAAAAGAAAACAAAATAAAAAAGAAAAACTCTAAGTGTAACTCTTTATTTAGAAAAATAGGTCTGTGAAAAACCGACTCTAGGTCTAGGGGTCAGGTTACCTATTGAGAAAGTACGGTAAAAAGACCGTAACACCCCTTTAAGTCCTTAAAAATGGGTCTCTACTAAATAAGATGAAACAAGTGTGACAATATTCATTAAGTGTAACAGTTGACAATCAGAAAAAGAAAACTTATATGTAGGGCCCCACCAAAGCCCAATTTATCTTACATGAATTAGTCTCACAAATTTCATTATTTTGGAATTATGAAAATTACATGTTCGTGCTTATTTAAGAAGTTAAGGAAAACAAAAGATTATTTGAAAATAAAAAAAAAATTGTGATTTAAAAATATTTGAAAAATGGAGTGGAATTAAAACTATTTGAAAGAAAACCGGAATTTTGAAAATTGAAGTCTAAAAAATTATTGGAAAATTGGAGTTTTAAAAATTAAATTTAGGGATTGGAGTTTTAGAAATTAAATTTGAAGATGTCATCTTTTAAAAAAATAAATAAATTTGGAAATTGGAATTTTGGAAATTTTATTTTGATAATGGAATTTTAAAAATTAAATTTGGAAATTGAAATTTTGAAAAATTAAATTTAAGAATTAGAACTTTGGAAAATTATTTCAAGAATGAAATTTTGGAAAATCTAAAAAATTGGAGTTTTGGAAAATTAAATAAAAAAATTGGAATTTTGAAATTTCATTTGAAAACGGAAGTTTGAAAAAAATTATTTGAAAATTGAAGTTTAGAAAATTAAATTCAAAAATTGGGATTTTGAAAATTAGTTTTGAGAACTCCAAGCTGATCTCTCTTCGAAAGGGCTTGGGCTGCTTTTGAGAGAAGTTTGGTTCAAAACTTGCATTTCGAGTTTTGAAAGGTCCATTTTCGAGCCTTGAAAGCTCCATTTCCAGTTCTACAAGTTTCGGTGTAGCTGGAAAAGCAAGTTTGTAGTGGGAAATCACCATCCTTTGGTGACTTGCATGGAGTTCTACAGGTTTCGGTGCAACTGGAGGAGCAGCGTATGTGACCAATTACCTTCTAGACTTCCAGCTTGCTGCTAAGTCTTCATAGGATCAAATGCTACTGGATGCCTTACTGCTACCATTTCTGATGAGTGCTTTTCTGATGACAACATTATGCATGGCTGGAAATAATGTTAATAGCCACTAGTGCTGCATATTCCAATGAGTGAGGTCTCAAACAAAGTGCTAAAGCAAGCAAAAGTCAACAAAGTACAATTTGATAAAATATATGAAGCCTTGCATATACCATTAACATTTGGTGGGCCTGTATTTTTTTTTTTTTAAACGCCCTCATCTCTTTCTTAATCCTCAATTCACGTTTTCAAATATTAATTTTCAAAACTTAGGTTTTTAAATCTAATTTCTAAAATCCCAATTCCCAAATAATTTTTCAAAATTCCAATTTTTTTTCAAATAATTTTCAAAACTCTAATTTCTTTCAAAATTAATTTTCAAAATCCCAATTTTTGAATTTAATTTTCAAATAATTTTTTTCAAACTTCCGTTTTTCAAATAAATTTCCAAAACTCCAATTTTTTAGACTTTCCAAAATTTCATTCTCGAAATAATTTTCCAAAGTTCCAATTCTTAAATTTAATTTTCTGAAATTTCAATTTCCAAATTTAATTTTTAAAATTCCATTCTCAAAATAAAATTTCCAAAATTCCAATTTCCAAATTTATTTATTTTTTTAAAAGATATCATCTTCAAATTTAATTTCTAAAACTCCAATTCCTAAATTTAATTTTTAAAACTCCAATTTTCCAATAATTTTTTAGATTTCAATTTTCAAAATTCCGGTTTTCTTTCAAATAGTTTTAATTCCACTCCATTTTTCAAATATTTTTAATTGACAAATTTTCTTTGATTTTCAAATAATCTTTTGTTTTCTTTGACTTCTTAAATAAGCATGAACATGCAATTTTCATAATTCCAAAATAATGGAATTTGTAGGACTAATTCATGCAAGATAAATTGGGCTTTGGTGGGGGCCCTACATATGAGTTTTCTCTTCTGATTGCCAACTGTTGTACTTAATGAATATTATATGATCTTTGTCTTGTTATTTGATATGTATATGATATATTTTGTATTCATTATTGTGCACTAACTCTGTTTTATGATTGCGTTTTATTACCTACTACCAAGGTACGCCTTCACTCCCACTTTGCTTATTTTTATACATAATTTATTTTATTATTTGATCATTGCACTGGTATCTATTGATTTCCTTATCAATTGTCACACTTGTTTCATCTTATTTAGTAGAGACCCGTTTTTAGGGACTTAGAGGGGTGCCACAGTCTTTTTATCGTACCTTCCCAATGGGTAACCTGACCCCTGAACCCAGAGTCAATTTTTCACAGACCTGTTTTTCTAAATAAAGAGTCACACTTAGGGTTTTTTTTTCTTATTTTGTTTTCCCTTCAAAAATAAAACAAAAATAAGTGGCAACTCCAAGTCTTTTTCAAAAAATCAAATTTTCACCAAAAAAAAAAAAAAAAAAGAGTCACGCCATCGAGTGGGAATGCATCGAGCAAAATACAGGGTCCACACCATAACTTTGAAAAAACATCACATAAAAACAAGAATTACTTAGAAAATTTCAAACATTTTCTTAACAACCAAGCATAATTTTTTTTTATAGGCTTAACAACCAAGTATAATTAGAAATCCTAATTATTATTCAAATATCAATTCCACCTAATTACATAATTAATTATTATAAATTTTTTATTATGGTAATAAATTCTTATATATTTTGAGATATTTAGAACTATATTAAATTATTATTTTTAAAAAATTATTGTTTTCAAGTTAAAATAAAAAATACAACAATTAATTTTATAGATGTTTTTAATTTGTAAAAATAAATAGATATTAACACTTAAAAATATTCAGAGGATAATAAAGAGTAAAAACAAACAATTTAACACTTAACAACATTTAGATTCTAATAGAAAACAAACCTAAACGCTCACCTAACACTTAATGACATTCGACTTTATTCAGATTGTCCACCAAAAAAAATGGACAAACACTACCTACATATACAACACACACAACAAAAATACTAAGTTGAAATCTAAGTATATGATTTTTATTTTTTATTTTTTATTTTATTTTTATTTTTTTTGTGTGTTGGGGTAGGGGCACCCCAAGCATCAAAACTTCTTCCAAATTATTTTCTATAAAATATCTTTTATGATAAGTAATCAACCATGTTGGAGTTGGGTTTGGGTACCCAAGTGGGCTAACCCGACCTGACTCAAATAATGAGAAAATGGGGGAGTAGTTCCTGTGAGTTTTAAAACTACCTAGAAATTGTCACTATTAAAATAAATAAAAAAGTTTTTTTTTTTCATTCTCTATGAGAAGTCTCTCTTCTCTTTCCCTGAAAAACCAGTGAAAGAATACAATTCTTCTGAAGAAACAATAAGTCCTTCCTCTTAAAGTTTTTCTATTTTCTTTGTGAAACGAAGGTCAAAGCTCTTGTGTTGTGAGAAACGAATGGTTCTCGTATTCGTAGTTCCATTAATGACTTAAGGCAACAAATTTGGCTAGTGAAACAACCAATTTGGATCTTAGGGCATTTCAAAAGATAACCGAGAAGTCTTATATTTCATCATTAAAATCAGAGCCCTATTAGGTTGTTTTTTGGCTTTTGTTGTTTTGTTTTTTTGTTTTTTCACTATTTCAAAAAAAGAAAAATGTTTTCTTTTTCTTTGAAAAATAAATAAGTAGAGAAAGAAATGTTTTCTGGTTATGGTTTCAAAAAAACACAATTCCTGAATTTAAAAATATTGACTCTATTCTACAAAATAAATAAATAAATAAACAAAAATTTGGGATAATATGATTTTGGATAAAATAAAATAAAAATAAAAATATAAATATAAGAGCCACTTTGAGAAAAAATAGGTGCAAAGTGCACCCACTCTAAGAGTCTTTAGATGAAATTCAAATGGACAATAAAAAAATGGGAAAAGATAAAAGCCACAATTTCTGGTTATGGTTCCAGAAAAGCCCTTCTCCAAGACAAATAAAGTGGAATATTTTTTCTGAGATTTTTTTTTTTGAAAAATTAATAATAATACAAAAAGTTAAATATGTTTTAATCTACTTATTAACATCAAAGTTGAATTAATGTTCTTGGTTAGAACCTTTCTCATGCTCCCTAGATACCTAAGTTTGAGCTTTGATGTCCTCATTCTTTTTTCAATTTTTTTTGAGTTGAAGTCAAATTATATTGATTTGTTCAAATATAATTAGACATTAAAAAAAGAAGTCTTAAATATGAGTATTTAAAATAAAAAGAAGAAGTGATTGCCCATAGTCTTACCATAGGTATAAGAGTCTTGTACTGTACCAACTAGGCTAGAATTTTTTTCATAAAAGACTATGGTCATTGAAAACAACATCTAGAGTTATGGAAGACATTGTATATAATCCTAATATTGTTGTTCCTTTTAGCTTTAAAAGAGAATATTAGTTCTTTTTCTACATGTTACTTATTTATGCTTTATACATGTAATGTAAATATCCTATATGCAAGATATGACATGAATATTTATCATTTGATAAATGAGTATGTCTTTTATGTATATGCATGTCTTCAATTCTTTTGTATATGTTATTGATACATGCTAGTTGTATAATATATATATATATATATATATATATATATATATATATATATATATATATATATATATATATATATATATATATAATTTTTTTTTTTTTTTTTTTTTTTTTTTTTTTTTTATGGAGTGGGAGGTTTTAGGCTAAAAGAAATTTAAGTAATTTCTTGCCTAAAATTAGAAATACTTGCATAAATTATTTCTAATTTGTAATAATTAAAATTGTATATAGGAGCTGATTGGGAACATAGTGAACTTTCGTTTCTATTCCAATTTAAGGTTATTACACATTAAAAGATGATTAGAGCAAGTAAAAGTATCAATATCCATAAAAGTATCAATTAATAAGATTATGCGATATCTCTAAGTAGTCGAATATATTGACTACAACTAGGAACATTATAGTATAATTAAACAAAGGTGAGAAACTGAATGGCGATAATTACAAGATTTGGTATAGCAAAGTTCAGTATTTCCTTGAAGAGCAAGAGACTCTTAATACACTAAATCATGTCATGTAAGAACCTAAACAAGGAGACTCTGCTTAACATAGAAGAGATCAGGAGACTTATATGGCCTAGAAGAAAAAGAGTTATTTAACTCGCATTACATTGTTAAATTGTATGCAAGATGATCTTTTAATTAAGTAAGAGGTTTACCAAATTACTCATGAATTGTGGCAAGCTCTAAAGGAAAAAGTGTGGTGGACTTTTAGCTACAAAGCTGAGAGAACTTGTAATGAAATTTAAAAATTACAAGATACGACCAAACCATACAATGAAACAACATCTCAGGGAGATGAAAAGAATGATAAGAGAGCTTAAGACATCTGGACATGTCTTCACTAATGAGCAACAAGTTGAGGTGGTCATCAAATCTCTACCAAAGAGTTGTGAACATATATGGTGGTGAATCTGAAAAATGATAAGAGTGTCAAGACCTTTGATGATATAGTTTGCCATCTTGAATTAGAAGTCAAGCGAATTATGGTTGCTAGGCCTAATGAACAAGCTCATGTAGTTGAATCAAGTTCTCGCAAAAATTTTTGTCTTTAAGCGTAATAGAAAATTCTTTAAGAAGAGTAAGAGATCTGATGATGCTTCAAAGAAAAAAAAATTGAGACACGCAAGAAGTTTAAGCATGGTAAGAAGGATAAGATTAAGTTCAAATTCTATAATTGTGGCAATTAAAGTCACTTTACTCGTAAGTGCACTGAGTCAAACTAGACTGAGTTTCTACTAACCATATAGTTGGAGACCAAGGAGCATATGTAAAGTTTCGATGAATTAGTTTCAATACAAGATGAATCTATGTAGGAAACAACTTTAAAGTTGAGATCAAGGGTATTGGAACGTGTAAATTGGAGTTGTGTAGAGGATGTACCCTATTCCTACATGATGTTCTTTATGCTCTGGATATTCGATGAAATTTGGTCTTTGTGTTAGTCCTTCTTAGTTTAGGTTTCAATTTGAATTTTCATGATTTAGTAATGGAGTTGGATTTGGGAACAACATACTATGGTTCTGGATTTGTTCTGAATGGTTTTATGGTTCTTAACATTGATAATTGTGTATTGTTTAATACTAATGATAGTTATTATTCATTGATGACTACTTCTAAAAATACATGTGATAATGTGATCATATGGCATACTAGACTTGGGCATATTGGATAAGAAAGAATGAATAGACTAGTTAGAGAAAATCTACTAGGTCAATTCACTAAAATTGATATGTCAACTTGTGAATATTGCCTAGCTGATAAGACAACAAGAAAACCATTCGATAAAGGAACTAGAACTGAAATACCATTGCAATTTATCCATTCTGACATTTATGGTCCTATGAGTGTTAGAGCAAGGCATGACGCCTTGTATTTCATCACATTTATAGATGATTTAACTCATTACAGTCATGTTTACCTAATTTCTCATAAGTTAGAAATATTAGATTGCTTCAGACGCTACATTAATTTAGTTGAGAATCAATTAAATAAAAAGATTAAAACATAAAGAACAAACCAGGGTAGAGAATATCTATTAGAATTTTTTCTTAAAGGTTTATGTGATGAAAAGGGTATTGGGACACAATAGACTATTCCAAGGACTCCATGACAAAATGTTGTTGCTAAGAGGAGGAATAGAATGTTGTTACACATGGTTAAATCAATGGTGGCTCAATCTAATCCTCCTATTTCATATTGGGGAGACACATCGTTGACTACTTCTCATGTACTTAACCAAGTACCCTCAAAGTTTGTTTCATCTACTCCATATGAGTTATGGAATAACCGAAAGCCTAATCCTAGCAATTTGCGAACTTGGAGATCACTGGCTTATGTTCACAATCGTTCTCATAAATATGGAAAATTAGGTCATAGAGGAAGGAAATGTATCTTTATAAGATATAGTGAACATTCCAAAGTGTATGTGTTTATAGGTGAGCATGAAGATGGAATAGTAACTGAATTAGAATCACGAGATGTCACTTTCTTAAAGGACGATTTCCCACATATGGGTGAGATTGATAGGGATTTACATCTTTATGAAATGATGGATCCCGATATAAGATTCATACCCAAATAGCAATTGAAGCTTGAATTGTGTGGAAGTGAACTAGTACTTGTAGCAAGTACAGTAAAAGAGTCAATGTTAAGAAAAAGTTCTTGATAAATTGTTCCTTGACGACGATTTGAGATTGAAGGGGATGTTCATATTGTCACACAATATGATGATGTTGAGCCTAAACCAGTTCAAAAGACTCTTACTTGTCTAGCTAAGGATGAATGGAGAAAAACAATGGAAGAGGAATTAGAGTGCATGCAAAAGAATCAAGTCTCAACCTTCAGATTGAAAAGCTATTGGGAACAAATAGGTTCTTAAAATAAAATGAAAGACAAATGGATCCATTGAAAATTATAAAGCTCGATTAATGGCTAAAGGGTATACCCAACAAGAGGGTATAGACAATGAGTAAACCATCTATCCAGTAGTTAGGTTTGCCTCAATTTGCCTCACTCTAGCTATAGTAGCTCATATAGCTTTAGAGCTACACTAACTGGATGTTAAGATAACTTTCCTTAATGAAGAGTTGAATGAAGAAATCTATGTGGAACAACTAGTGGATTTTATTATCCAAAACTAATAGCACAAAGTGTGCAAGTTAAATTGATTGATTTATGGCCTTAAACAATCATCCAGACAATGACACTTTAGATTTAATTGTGCAATAACTTCGTATGTTTTCACAATGATTGATGAGGACCATTGTGTTTATATTGGGTGAAATAAAGATAAATATCTATTATTATTTTTATACATCGATGATATACTTATAGCTATAAATGATTTGGAGTTTGTATAAACCATTTAAAAATGGTTGTCATCTACTTTTGAGATGAAAGATGTGGGAAAAGCATTTTACATTCTTGGAGTAAAGATCCATTGTGATCGTTCTCACAAACAATTGACTCTTTTACAAGAGCACTATATTAAGAATATCCTTGAATGATTCAATATGAAAGATTGCAATCTCATTGACACTCCATTTGCAAGAGGTAAAAACCTAAGTAAAGAAATGGGTCCAAAGACTCCAAAAGAAAAGAAAAAAATAACTAATGTTCCCTATTTTAATGTTGTTGGGCGTCTAATGTATGCTACAATGTGTACAAGACTATACATATCTACTATGTTGTTGGGATAGTGAGTTGTTACTAAGAAAATCCTAAAATGATGTATTGGAAAACAGTAAAGAGAATTATTCGATATCTAATAGGCATTGTGGACTATTCCTTTTGCTATCAAGGCAAAGAATTGCGCTTGTGGGTTACTCACATGCCATTTGGGTAGGTGATCTAAATGAGCACAAATCAACATCTAGATAAATTCTTGCTTAATAATGGTGTTAGATTATGGAAAAGCAAGAAACAAACTTGTATAGCTTTGTCAACCATCGAAACTAAATTTACTATTCGTTTAGTTGTACTATAAGAATTTGTATGGTTGAAAAGATTTTTGCAAAGCTTGGGAATAGTCAAGGATGTTTTTGAGCCAATGACAGTTTAAAGTGACAGTCAATTTGAGACCATTTAGGTAAATGATTTGAAATATCATGGAAGAATTAAACATCTAGATACCAAGAATAATTTTAAAAGAGATATTATTGCATGAAGAGAAAATGATCCTGAATATTTACCTATCTGTGAAATGGTTGTTGATCCATTCACAAAATCCATTCTAAGAAACATGTTTTTTATACATGTAAAGTCATTAGGATTGCATAGGTTATGATCTGTGTGGATCATATGTCATGGATCATTATTGATTGGATATAAGATACTTTATACATGATAAAATGATATGAATATTTGTTATTCATATAATTGAATATGTAATTGGTACTTACATATATAAGTATGTCAACAGGCAGAGGTTGGCTCTCTCACACGAGCAACCACCCCAATTAATATGTTTATGAGTTGGGATGAGACACAGTATACTAATGTTGATAAATGAGTAAAAAGTATACAAAAGATGATGAGTGTCGCCTTGATTAAGTGTTATGATGAGGTCTATAGTAAATGACATCTTGACTGAATGTAATCGTCCACAATTACATTTGCCTGTTTGAACCAGACTTGAGTTTTAACATAAAAGGTTTAAGAAGAACCATAGATGCAAAACTCAAACAAGCTGCTAGTGTGAAGCCCTTAGTTGAGGTCCATATGGTGGTAGTTTGACATACACTCTCTAAGTGAAAAGAAACCACCATAGCATGTATTTCATACTACATGTGTTTGAATGTGACTAATAAGGAAAGTGAGTGATTAATCCTTGCATCCTTATTGTGTGAGATCTTTAGGGCTTATTACAATTATAATAGCCTATATTGTACTCTTTGTACTTTTGACTATGTTTTGAGGTGACAAATTAATGTTGCTACTTTGGTATGTTTTCGACGGAAATTAAATAATTTGTCCTTATAGGACATATTGGCCAAGCAGTTAATTTGGATCTAAAAGGCATGAGCTCATAAGGAATACTTTTTTTGCGTTACATTGATAAAGATGTGTTCATGGTCAACCAGTTATATTGCTTTTGTAGCTGATATAATTATGAATGAATTTATAATGTTAGATAGTATACAACTTTGAGGGATTAAGTGTATACATTAAAATGTAACTAAATAAGTCTGGGATACAACGAGACATGATTATTATTGTTCACTCATAATTTTTTGGGGTTGAGCTACTATGTATCCCTAACAAGTGCATAAGTTTATAGCTCCCAAATTGCAGGTGTGCTCGCATAGTCTCACAACCCATTTGTCTATATGAATGACCTTCAAAAGTGGAATAGAATGGACTTGGATGAGTGATTGGACTAGTTCGGCCCATCTTGTGCAAGTGGGAGATGTTAGAGTTGGGTTTGGGTGCCTAAGTGACCTGACCCGACCCAACCCGACCCAAATAAATAAAAAAATGGGTGAGTAGTTTCTAGAAACGAAAATAAAAAGTTTTTTTTTTTTTCAATTCTCTCTTTGTGAGAAGTCTCTCTTCTCTTTCCCTAAAAAACAGAAAGAATATGTTTTCTCTTCTCTCTCGGAAAATGAAAATGAAGAATGCATTTTCTTTTCTCCCTTAAAATAAGCAAGAAAGAATACAATTCTTCTAAAGAAACAAAAAATCTTTCCTCTTAAAGTTATTCTATTTTCTCCTTGAAACGAAGGTCAAGGCTCTTGTGCTATGAAAAACGAATGATTCTCGTATTCATAGTTTCATAAATGACTTGAGACAACAAATTTGACTAATGAAACAACCAATCTGGATCTTGGGTTATTTCATAATGTAATCAGAAAGCCTTATTTTTCATCAAACCAAAACCTCCATCTTTTAATACCTTGCAAAAAAAAATAAGACTTTTCACTAAGAAAAGTAGGCTTACCTCAACTGGGTCAAAGGGCTCAGACAGAAGATTTTCAGCAGGATAATCAATCCGGATGTTGAACTTTAACAGATTGAGATTGACGTGTACAGGAAAATACCCAACATCTATGAGGAGATTTAATGGTGAAGATGCTGTTTTGACCAGTCCCATTGCCCTAAGAACGTAACAAACTGATTAAGCAGTTGGACACACGCTAGGATCATGCAACTATCATCATAACCTCATTTCTCCACCCCACCCAAAACCCCAAAAAGGAAAACAAAGCCTTCTAGATCAATTGGTCAAAAACTGATTTCTATTAGCCCCCAGTTTAGGTTAGAATTATATCCAACACCAAATAAAACGTTAGTCAAGTTCAATTAGACAACTCCCGCTTTTTTTTTTTTTTTTTTTTTTTTTACTTTTTTTAATCAACCAAACAACTAAAAATAACTCGTTAATATCAACCAATATAATCAAACCGAACCTCTCAATAAAAAAGTTCATTTTAATTACATTAATTGATATTAGCGGGTTACTTCTAATTAAATATTTTGATTTTTTCTATTCAGCCAAACAAAAAAAACAAACATTACGGAAGACAAGAAATTTGAAATTTTGGCGGAGAAATAAGTAAACATGGCCTGCGTTATTTTAGAATTAATTGAATATGACTTTTTGGACAAATATATTGAGCTAATTTAAAAATTCTTATGATTAGTCTAGAAGGATCTGGACTTGTTTGGGATGTCAAAATGTTGTGTCAATAATTCACAAAATTTAATTACCATTTTTGAATTAATAATCCACTTTCCACCTCAACCCAGATGAATCTTTCTCCTAAGAGATTCCATTTAATTCACGTCCTTTTCCCACTCTTTCTGGGCAACCAAACAGTGGGCCTTAGGAGTTAGGACTGTCAGGTGTTCTTTATTATTGGGCCATTCCCACCTCATTCCAGCCCATGATAATGAAATGAAATGGGCTGTGGCCCACTAATTTTCGTTAAAAATTTAATGGTCCGGATGCATCCTTGTCAGCTTTGATTCTACGTTAGTTAATTGATACCGTGACGTTTTGTTAAATATAAAATAATGTTTTACACGAAAATTAGAGTTTGACTAAAAAAAAATATATTTTCCTAATTTTCTGATTCATTTTTTTGGACAAAATCTTTTTTAATAATTAAAAAAAAATCAAAGAGATTAGAAGGAAATGTTTTTCTACGTTTGGTCATATTCTTTATATATATATATATATAGAAAACAGTCTTTTGAAAAAAAAATCTAAAAATAAGATATTTTCTAATGATATAAATTAATTATTTTCAAAAAATTTTAAAATTAATTGGTTAAAATGGATTAAATAATCCTCATATTTGTGAATTTATCCTCTCTTAAGGTATTTTTAAAAAACATATTTTAGTTGTTTTATATTGTTTTCAAATACCGTTTTAATAAATAATTATACAAAAATATAAAATGATTAAAAATAAAATATTATATATAAAATCATTTTTAAAACATATTTAAAAATATTAAAAATAAATTAAAAATATTTTTTTTACATGTTTTTGGGAGATTGTTTTATTAACATTTTGCATTATGTTGTTATATGGAGATATTGTGCCTTTATTTTTCAATTGTTGCATGAAAAAAAAAAAAACTAAAAATCAATTTGGTCCATCATAGATTCACACACTTATGCTATGGTTAGGGATAGCAACAAGCTGAGTTTAGGATGGGTGCAGGGTGGGTTTAGGATGGGTCACTTTCATCCTAATTCTAATTTATTTAAAAGAATTTTTATCTTCATTTCATTTAAAAAATTAATGCAAATTTCTCATATCTATCATGTTTCGTCCTATTTATTTTAATTTTTTTAAAAGTTTTAATTATATTAAAATAAATATATTTTATAAATTATTAAAATATTATAATTTTTTATAACTTATTTTACTAAAAATGTTTTATTAATATATATATATAATTAAATTAAATTAAATTAAATTAAATTAATTTTATGTATAATTCAAATCGAGGCAGGATAAGGACAGACCTAATGTCATGTCAAATCCATTAGAAGGGTTCTTTTAAAAAATCTCAAACTTGTACTAAATTTATTTATTTAAATTTCAAACTCTTACTATTACACGCCCAAAAAAAACCTACCCCATGAGCCCATTGTCATTCCTAGCTATGGTCACCTAGTTGGTGAACATGTAAGGTTTACGTGTTTTGTAATTATCAATTATTTTCCACACTTTTGGATTTAGCTTTCAGAACATAAAATATATTACAATAAGAACCATAAAATATAATAGAATAGGAACTTTTAGATTCAATTGCATGAAGAATATGACTTTTACTCGTACAACCACTAATTTTATCAATAATAATAACCAAGGCTTATTTGGAAGCTTTTTAAAAACCGTTTTTAAGAAAGGTTCTTAAAAACAATTCTCAATTTTGCCAAAACTTAAGGCCCATTTGACAGTGTTTTTTAAATTTTGTTTTTAAAAATTATTTTCAAAATAAAGAACAAAAAAACAATTTTTTTAAATATTTTAAAAACTAGAGTGTTTTGCTAGATGTTTTAAAAAATGATTTTTTTTAAAACAAAAAAGCAAGAAGTTTGTTTGGATGAAAGAATTTGTATTGTTTTTAAAAACAATGTATTACTTTTATTTTATAAAATTAATTTATAATAATATAAAATCAAATTCAAGTTAAGTCTTATTAAAAAATAAAAATTAAATCCACAATTATATATGAGTTAAAAATAAATATTTATTTTTTAATTATGAAACAATTTTTTTATTGTAGTGAAACAAAAATTTCTATAAGATAAAAACAATTATAATATTCATTATTTAATACAAGTAAATTAAGTACTTTAATTATTTTTTTATTTTTTGTTTAATCATGATTTCTTATGCTTTTTTTAGAAACTTTTTTGAAGTTAAAGAATAAAAAAAATTCTTTAATGTTTTATAAAATTAAGGATATTTGGTAAGTTATTATTATAAAGGATTTTAAAAATTAAAAAAAAAAGATATGTTCAGATAAATTATTTTAAAAAATACATATATATATTTTGATTTTGTGAAAACATTTTAAATTCAATTTATGTAATATTAATTAATTAAATTTAATTGAAGTCTTATTAAAAATGAAAATAATTTTGTAATTAAAAATATGTAGTTTTTAGTAAAACATAAATAGTAATGTTATAATAAAATCATAAATTATATTTTTAGTAGAAAATATACTATTTTATTATATGTTAGAAAAAAAATATTATATCATATTAATAGATGTATAGTATTAATGAGTTTATTTTTGAAGTTTTAAATTATTTTTAAAAATTAATAGACTTGTTAACAAATACTGGAGAGGGTGAGGCTGAAATAATCTTCATGGGCTCTACTACTTAGTGTAAATTTGTGTGAGAGTTAGCCAAATTTGGATTTTATACTTAGCTAACTCAGTTGAATCCACAATCAATATCCTTGTTCTGGAAATTTGGGCTCCTCTTCTCAATTTCTAGGCAGAACACAACAGTAATGGCTTCTGGACATGTCTGCAGATGATATTTTAGATTGAATCACTTGGCATAATGTGAAACAATTGGTTTGATGTTTTGGATTGAAATCCTTTTGGTTGAGGCTACCACTCTTGTTTCTGCAGCTACCAGCTTGAATGTTGGGGTGACATCTAGCTTTGGAGGAATCTGTCCTGAGCATGTTTGATCTTTTATGAATTGGGAAAGGATTTGAAAATTTTATTTTCGTCCATCTGTTTGATCCAGTGAGCCAAACATTATGACCTAATTTTGCTGTCTTTTTCCCCATAAAAGACTGAGGACCCAGAAGCTCAGTTTGCATATTGGCTTCAGGCAGAAACAGACAGCATTCAGATTAAGTAGGAAGGCTTTTATCATATGGGTAACCTGATACTTTTTATTGCATTAGAATGGAACTAAGAATATGTTAAGACTGTTTTTCTTTGAAGTGTTTTTAGATGTGTTTTCTAAATTTTATGAAACGCCTAATTTTTCTTCATAAGCATTGTTTAGGTCAAAAGTGCTTTTTAGAAACACTATCAAACAGTAAATTTGACAATAAAAAGTACAATTGTGATAGAGAGACAAAAGCCTGAGTCAGCAATAAACAGTAAATTTGGCAATCCAACAAAAATAGGACAAAGAGCTCTACACACAAACTACAGCAAAGGAATGACAGCAGAATTGAAATCCACACTTACGGATGGGTTCTGAACCTGCCAACCATCCGCGAAGAAGATCGCATAGGGAAGTTTTCCCAGTTAGTTAACAGGAAGCTCTCTGCGCTTGTACCTCACCATAACCTTTCCTTTTACGCCCACAACCATGGCATTCCAGTCGACCTCTGGAAATGGTGAGATCAGTTCCAACTCAAAGTTTCTAAGTAAATGGCTCCATATGGCCTTTATTTGCAGGTATGCAAAGGGTTCACCGAGACACCCATGTCGTCCGCCTCCAAAAGATATATATGAGAATGCCCCTGCAGCCTTGTCCTCTTCTCTCCCAACTGCAAATCTGTCTGGATCATATCTGTCTGGGTCCTTGTATATATGTGGGAGCCGATTAGCAAAAGCTGGCGATGTGGCAACAATGTGACCCTTGGGAATGTCATATTCTTTCCCATCTCTGGTTGTCACGCTGAAATCAGTGTGTGAGCTACGTAGCAGCATGATCAGAGGAGGGTGGAGTCTCAGAGCTTCCTTGATGCACCTATATAGAACATCCATCTCAGACAAGATATCATGATCAACCTTGCTCCCATACTTCTTCATCAGGCTCCTCTGCTCGTCCTGCACAGCAGAAAGGTACTCCTTGTGACAAAGGAGGTAAGCCCCAGTCCAGGTGGAGGTAATGGAACTAGTATGCTGTCCAGCAAAGAGTGCAGCAATGAGCAGGCCAGTGACCTCAGATTCAGTTGTTGGGCGACCATCTTTGTACTTTGAGTCAATGAAGCATTGCAACATGTCGTTTTCTGACTTACCAGTTTCTTTTCTGGAAGCAATGATATTTGCAAAAATTTCAGCAAGCTTCTTGCGAGCCTGGTCACGCCTGCGGTGGGCTGGGATGGGCAGGTATGGGAAGATAACACTGATAGGAAGCATCCCATTGTCAAGATCATGGAAGAGGGCAGAGACATCAGCAAACAACTTATTACGAATTTCTTGACCCAAAAGGCATCTACTGGCTGTCAAAATGATTAGATGCTCTAGCTCATATTTTAGGTCTACCTCTCCACAATCTCCCCACTTGGAGAAGTAATCCTGCACAGTTCCAGAGAAAGACAAAGAATCAGGACCATTGGTAGTTCCAAAACTGCATTTAAGTAATAAATAATTTAGAAATTTTGTAGTTGGTTGGGGAACTTGAATTAGATAATAAAAGCTTGCTATACTAAACAAATTTCATCCAGTGCACTATCTAAAAGCAAAGAGTTCATACCTTCTGGAAAACATAAACATATTAACATGGCAGACCATTCTAATTCAAGTTTCATATGAAAGACGTACACAACAAAAGAAAACATGAAAAATGTGAATACATAGGATCCTTTTATTTTGGTTCCTTTTTATTCCCTTTTTTTTTTCTTTTGCTTTTGTTTTTTAATAAAGCTTATTCAAATATTCTAGACAATCACCGCTCTTTCCAACATTCCATGAGCTAGTGTGTCATGATGTACAATAAATAGCCAGTCCATCAAAAAAATGCTTCTCTATTGAAGGGAGTGTTACTCGATTAACACTGCATTTCAGGCGGCTAAGAAGTTTTGGTCAATGGCATTCACAATAGGTGAATGTTGGGCAATTCTAAAAAACAAGAACCATGCTTCTCGGCTTGCGGATGAAGTTTCTAAGCAAGGAATGGAAGTAAGTGTGGAGAGAGGCTTCATAACACCTGTTCTGTTTATGAAAAGAATGTAATAGAAGAATATTTGAGGGGATTGAAATTTTGAGATGGAGGCTTAAGTAGACTGCTATGGTCTTTATATGTGTAATGGATCAGTTACTTCTTAAATTTTACAGGAAGCATGGGTGAAAACTGAGTGGTGGGGGTTGTTTGACCTTTTGATGGTTGTTTCTATTTTCTTTTGTTTTCCTTTTCACTTTTCAGATGATACTTCTAGAAAAAGGCATCTCAATTGGCTGGATGATATGATAGTAATCATCAAGAAACAGCAAACTAGTTGCCACTCTTCTTATTAAGAGAATCCAGAAATCAACACTTGAAATTGCAGAGACCGGATTAAAGATAAAGTTACAGAAGAAACTACATTTCCATGAACATTCAAATATAGGGCAAGGAAAGTCCTGATGCTGCAGGATAAAGTGTAAATCACTATTATTGTCGTATAAGTATATTATGTTCGTTGAAACTATAAACTCATGATTCTAGGGTTTCGAAGGAGGGAAAAAAGACAAAAGAGGTTTTAAGTTCTTTGTCTTGTTGACTTTCCTATGCCTTTCCACCTATTCATTGTATTGAGTCTTAAAAACAACAGATAACAATGGTACCCCTAATAAAATATGGAAATCATAAACTCTAAAATAGCAATAATAAACTCTAACACTTCCAGCTGGTCATCATAGGCTGGAGCATAAAAATTAAACATGCTCAATGAGGAACATAGGCTGTGAAGGTATTACAAGGCAATGGTTTCATAAAAATGTCGCCCAGCTGGTCATCAGGTCGAATATAAGGTGTAATGATTTACTTCCTCATATACAAATCTCAAATAAAATGACAATCAACCTACACATGCTTGGTATGTTCACGAAAGATAAGAATGTTAGCAATAGAGATGGTCGTTTAATTGCCTGCATGGGAAATCATTACCCAACCCTCGAAGAAGGGAGTAAATCATAACATTTCAGAAGCAGTATAAGCCATAGTACGGTACTCAGCCCTACCACTAGAACAGGCAGCAGCCATTTATTTATTGCTGCACCAAATAACAAGACTACCTTCAACAAAGGTACAACAGCCAAAATAGTTAGATGTGGATTGTCTATCAAAATGGATAGCACCACAATCAACATCACTAAAACCGATAACAAGTACAGAAAAAGAGGGCTTATACAACAATCCATTTTTAGGTGTGCCCTTTAAATAACATAAACTACAACCAATAACCTCAAAATGAGGTTGACAAGGTACCAACAATACTAACAACATAAGTACTATCTGGATGATTAACAGTAAGAGAAATTAGTGTCCCAACAAGATGTTAATAACATCCAACGTCACCAAATAACATCTTTTGCTTTGTATCAGGTCTAACTGTAGATCCAACAAAATATCAACTAGTTGAGAACCTAAGGGCTGTTTGGGAAATGTTTTTTAAAGTAGTTCCGAAAAACAGGTTTTGGTGTTTTCAGAAATAAAAATGCGTTTGGGAACTAAATTCTAAAAAACATTTTTTGTTCTCAAAAACAAAAAAAAACATGTTTGGTTGAGTTGATAAAAACAATTTTTTAGAATAAGTAAAACAAAAAACTTGTTTGAAAGTTGTTTTCTTTTCAATTGTATGAAAGGGGAATACTTGTAATACCATATGCCAGAAACACACCTTCCAACAAGACAACCCAAATCTTAAATGCAAGCAAGGCCATACGAAAATTCATTTGTTTGATAGTTTTAAAACATTTGTTCTTCACCATCATGAGATGATGAGGATGAGGATGATGATATGCCATCAACACCATCATGCCCATGCCCATACCCAGCCACTCAGGCTTTAGCTAGGAAACCGGCTAAAGACCTTCCCTCTCTACTTTTTCTCCCTGAACTCCACATACTCCCACAACTACAACCTCTTAAAATCTAAAGAAACAAGGAGCCAATAAAGCTTGCAAATTAGCATTCAACTGTAAAGAGAAAAACACAAAAAAAATAAAGGAATCGACAGGTTGGAGTTTCCAAAATTTCTGAATTCTCACAAAAAAAATCAGTTGTTTGATTTACCCTGTTTTTTTTCTTTTTTTTGTTATTATTCTTATATATTTTTGTTCCTGTTCTTTTTTTCAATATTTTTTTTCCTAGGTATGGTCTTGTTTGGTTGCTGAGAAAATGGAGGGAGGGAGAATTTTGAGGTTTTTGTTATCAGTTGTGTGGAACAAGAAATGATGAGGAGTTTCAGATTTTCTTGATTTGTTTTAATTCCTACATTTTCTCAGATCCTAACAAGGATAATCCTTGGTTTTCTTTGTGTGCTTTAATTCTTCCCCATTCCATTCCACAAAAAGGAAAAACAAAAAATTCCAACGGATGCAAAAATGGTGTTGGAGTGGGAGAGGAGAAAAAAGAGAGAAAAATGCAAACAAAGGGGAAAAGTTCACTCAAGCTCCAACGAATAACAATTGCCCCACACCAGAAAAATGCAACAAGGCAGCACATCAGTTTCAACTAAAGAATGAAGAATTCGTGGAGGTGAAAACCAACCATGAGAAACTGCAAAGTAAGAGAGAAGAGAACATAGAGAACATTAGGGCAAAAACACAGAGAGCATCCCATTTTTTTGTTCTCTGAATAGTGTAAAAAACAACAAAGACATCTTTAACTTGTTCTCTAAAAAAAGGACATTTGAAAACACAAAGAACACAGAACAGCTTTACTCTCCTTCGCCAAACAGGTTTTTAGTGTTTTGTGTTCTCAAGAACAAAAAAACAGTTTTTGAAAACACCAACTGAGCAGGCCATAAGCAACTGAACTCAGAAAAAAGATTTTAAGTAAATATTCCCTTGGGATTAAGGTTGCTTCTTCTTGCCAAGACGTTGAAACTATAAAATTGTGATTCTAGGTTTTGGAGAAGGGAAAAGAGAAGAAAGAAAAGATGGAGGAGGTTTTGTTTTTTTTTTGTCTTGTTGACATTTTTATACCTTTCCACCTACTTATATAATTTTGAGTCTAAAAAGGAGAAGATTAAACTAATACCCCATAATATAACATAACATTAATAAACCTCAAACATTGTAACAATAAACTCTAACAATGTTTAATAACTTTGGATGGTAGAATGTAATGAGAAACCTCATAAAATCTTTAGTTGAGGAAATCAAGCATCAAAATGCCTAAGATCAATAGACAGGAAACTTGAAAAGGTATAATAATGTCAGACTCATAAGATACAATATACCAAATAAAAAATGAAGGCATAACACAGAAGTCATAACACAAGTATACTGATATAAGTATCATTAAGCTTGCAGACATTCATCAACTGCCCAATGGTATGCTTTAAATAAGCTAGGGATAAAAAAATTTAAAAGAAAATAAACAATGAACAACCAGAAGAGGTGCATAAGGAAACTCTAAAAGCAGCAAAGGAGTAGACAATTCTCATGGTAAAAAAATGGATTTCAATGGAACAAAAATGAATTGATAGTGGATAGGTGTTTCTCAATCCAATCAAGATTATTTCACCTATAGTCTGACTAGAAACTCACTCTCACTTCTTATGGTGACGTATTTGAAGAGAAATTGTTCTTCTGCTTCAATTGGAAAATTCTACAGTCTCAAACAACTCTCTCTTCTTCTTCTTTTTTTTTTATTTTTTATTTTTATTTTTTTATGGGTTGCAGTCTCAAATAACTCTAAATCAAACTGATATTATCCTTTTATTTCAATTAAACCATAGGTTACCTAGAAAATTATTTTTTGATAGGTAACTTTTTTTTTGGGTCCCTGCTTGGACTTGAGCAAGCTCCTACATGGCCACCCCAACCCCTTGCCGGTTTAGCCCGGCCTCAAGGGCTAATAGATTAACTAGAAAAATTATATCACCTTAAAACATATGACATTCAAGAAACAAGATCATCTTTTCTTCCTTTTGGCTTTGTTTGGTTAGCATGAAAGTTATAATGCATTTCCTGCAAAAAAAATTGTAGCATGTCTTTGGGGCCTATATGGGAAAAGAGCAATGCTGTATATCACAAGTCTTTCATCTCTATCCATCTTAAATGAAGGGGCAGATCACTTTTTCTTTCATTCCAAAACAAAGTTAGAATAATCTGATCAGTTCAATGGATGGAATTGATTGTTTCCGATAAAAAATTAAGTTCAAAAGAACAATTGCTAAAAATTTGAGATGGATATTTTTGGAAGGATTTCTCATCCTTTACTTGGACTTAAAAATCCCACAAAAGAAAAGAAAAAACAAAAAATTCTAGCAGATGCAAAACGGTGTTGCAGTGGGAGAGGAGAGAAAGAGAGCAAAATGAAAAAAAATAAAAAATAAATAAAAAGAGGAAAAGTTCACTCAAGCTCCAATGGATAACAATTGCCCCACACCAGAAAAATGCAACAAGGTAGCATATCAGTTTCAACTAAAGAATGAAGAACTCGTGAAGATAAAAACCAGCCATGAGAACACTGCAAAGCAAGAGAGGAGAACATAGAGAACACTAGGGCGAAAACACAGAGAGCATCCCATTTTTTTGTTTTCTGATAAAAAACAGCAAAAACATCTTTAAGTTGTTCTCTTAAAAAGGGCATTTGAAAACATGAAGAAAACAGAAAACAATTTTACACTCCTTTGCCAAATGGGTTTTTAGTGTTTTGTGTTCTCAAGAACAGAAAACAATTTTTGAAAACACCAACCAAACAGGCCCTAAGCAACTAATCTCAGAAAAAAGATTTTAAGTAAATATTTCCTCGGGATCAAGGTTGCTTGTTCTTGTCAAGACGTTGAAACTATAAAATTGTGATTCTAGGTGGAGAAGGGAAAAGAGAAGAAAGAAATTTTGGTCTTGTTCACTTTTTATGCCTTTCCACCTACTTATATAATTTTGAGTCTAAAACGGAGAGAATTAAAATAATACTCCATAATATAACACAACATTAGTAAACTTCAAACATTGTAACAATAAAGTCTAACAATGTTTAATAACTTTGTATGATAGAATGTAACGAGAAACCTCATAAAATATTTAGTTGAGGAAATCAAGCATCATAATGCACAAGATCAATAGACAGGAAACTTGAAAAGGTATAACAATCTGAGACTCATAAGATACAATATACCAAATAAAAAATGAAGGCATAACACTGAAGCCATAACACAAGTATACTGATATAAGTATCATTAAGCTTGCAGACATTTATCAACTGCCCAATGGTATACTTTAAATACACCAGGAATACAAAAATTTAAAAGAAATTAAAAAATGAACAACCAGAAAAGTTATGTAAGGGAACTTGAAAAGCAGAAAAGGAGTAGACAATTCTTATGGTCCAAAAATGGATTTCAAAGGAACAAAAATGAATTGATAGTGGATAGGTGTTTCTCAATCAAATCAAGATTATTTCACCTATAGTCTGACTAGAAACTCACTCTCACTTCTTATGGTGACATATTTGAAGAGAAATTGTTCTTCTGCTTCAATTGGAAAACTCTACAGTCTCAAACAACTCTAAATCAAACTGAATTATCCTTTTATTTCAATTAAACCATAGGTTACCTAGAAAATTATTTTTTGATAGGTAACTGTTTTTTGGGTCCCTGCTTGGACTTGAGCAAGCTCCTACCTAGCCACATCAGCCCCTTGCCAGTTTAGCCCGGCCTCAAGGGCTAATAGATTAACTAGAAAAATTATATCACCTTAAAACATATGACATTCAAAACAAGATCATCTTTTCTTCCTTTTGGCTTTGTTTGGTTAGCATGAAAGTTATAATGCATTTCCTGCAAAAAAAATTGTAGCATGTCTTTGGTATACGGGAAAACAGCAATGCTGTATATCACCCATCTTTCATCTCTATCCATCTTGAATGAAGGGGCAGATCACTTTTTCTTTCATTCCAAAACAAAGTTAGCATAATTTTATGATCAGTTCAATAAAATGGAATTGATTGTTTCCGATCAAAAATTAAGTTCAAAAGAACCATTGCTAAAAATTTGAGATGGGAAATTTTCGAAGGATATCTTATCCTTTACTTGGACTTAAAAATCATATGTAATGAATGGTTTGTTTATGATTATAAAATAAAAATAAAATAAAATAAAATCATTTGAGATGGGACTAGAGATGATTTTGTGAAAAATGTCATTTTCCAAGGAAAAAAGAAACTAGAAAATGTCACATTGCAAAAGAAGTTACTTCTTTCACTCTTCCTAACAAAAAGGAGCCTTCAATATATAAATGAACTCCTAATGGGGCAAGCAAAAATACAGAGTGTACTCTCCGAGCAAAAGGTGATCCTAAATCAAGATATGGACATATTCAACGAAAAGACGCTTACCTCGGCCTCCATAACCATCTGATCCACATACCCTTTCAATTTAGTAACTCTCAAAGCTTCTGTAAAAAACCGGAACTGCTCTTGCCGCACAGAGTAGTCAACATCAAAAACAACACCAGGGCCAAAAATGGGCACATTGAACCGGTATACCTCTTGCTGGCTAAGATCAGACTCTGGAGCCTTGAAGAAATGTGCTGAGACGTCAGGTCCAATGAAGAAAGAAATGTTCTTGTTCAATAGCTTCAAGGTAAATACACTCCCAAGCTTTGGATACTCTTCCCTAAGCATCACAACTGGGCCTTTCAAGAACCGTATGAGCCCACCAATTAATGGAAATGCCTTTATAGTCGGAGGAAGCCGTTTTTTAGATCTAGGAATTATAAGTGCAGATATAAGCTTGGCAACCACCAAAGTTGCCACAAGGAGGAAGGCTGCATTGAAGAACTTGTTATCCACATCCATTGATAGAATGCTTTTATAGATTTAGAGCCACTAAACTGAAAAATCAAACCAAAAGAAGATAATCAGAACATTAATCATCACTACTACAAAAGAAATTGCTCCGGCACCGAACAATTGTATTCCACAACCATATTCCAGGCAATAAAACTAATCCATGAATTATCCACAATTAAAAAATAAGATTGAAATGTAATGGCTACAAGTTTATCAATCAACATCCTATCTTGGTTATTTTCATTTCTTCTTCATTTTGGTTCACTTTGTTAATACAACTCATATAAATACTTATAGACTTTCATTTTCTTATAAAAAGAATATCTTAAATAAAATAAAAGCAACTTGTAACAACCAAGAGGCCATTTACCAATCAAAATACTACAGTCATTTTCATTCATTTCTAATCCTTTTTGCATCAATACCAGATTATCAATTTTTGAAGAAATAACTCATTGATTTCATGAAATTGCAACTTTATAATTTGTTATAACATAATTTTTCTTTTAAAAATAAAAAACGTATAACCACCCTAGGATAATTCCTAGTTTCTAAGACATATCTTTATCTTGTTCTTCACTGCATCTTTAACATGTTTATATCAATTATACAAGCTGCTCATCCAATGGTGTCTCCAAACAAACAAAGGCAATGAGGACTTCTTAAGTTTTGACTTGTATTAAATTGTATGTTCAAGAGTATGACTATCTTACAAAATTTCTAGTAAAGAGGTAGAGCTACAATACGGTCAATTTCAACTCCACCAAGCCAACCTTTGGATAGGAGCATAGTTTTCCATAATTCTTGTGTTGTAGGGCATCTATCAAACATCAGTCTAGTTGGGCCTGGCAGGATGACCTATGCATCTAGAGCCCAACTGAAACTTAAATGCCATATTTGGTTTTAGGAAAGTACTAAGGAAAAAAAATTTAAAGGAAAATGATATTCTTAGGTTTGATTTTACTATGGAAAACTTGAAAGAAAATAAAATATAATCCAAATTAGTTAAAAAATTATACATTTTCAAATTATTTGATCTTTATATAGAAGAGTTAAAATAAGTTAAATGAGTTCGAAGTAACATACAAAAAAAAAAACTTTATTCACTTTAAATCTATTTTTTATTTTCCTTCACTTTTTCTTTCCTTCTACTTTTCCTCTCTATTTTCTTTCCCTTACATTTTCCCTAAAATTTTTGGGAACCAAATATAGCCCAAGCCTTTTATTAATATTGTTTTATATGATAACTTACTAACACATAGAAGTCAGGTTTGTTTACACTAATCCTATCAACAACATAAAGATGATCCCTCACATAGGGCATACCATATTCTATTTTGGGGGAGAACTTAGAGAAGAGGAAATAGGCACATTGTACAACTGATTCCCTGCCCTGCCATTGGAATTACCCTCTATTCTCTCATTAGTATGACTATACACAAAGTTGCCAAAACGAATCAGAACTCTATTCAACCCGAGCCTAACTCAAGCTTAGATATTGAGCTTGAGCTAGATACCTCAGGTTATAGGTTGAGTTGGTTCAGGCTTTAGGCCTTTTTAGAGGGTGGATAGCGCTTGGGTTGACTGTCTAGGTCTCTAACCCGAACCAATTCACCAAGAATCAGCCTTACAATTTATTAAAATCAAAGAGTATATGGAAAGCAATAAAGATGAAATCATACAATTTTTCTAACAAAGCATTATATTATAAGGCAAAAATCCATAAAATATGATCAGTACAGACAAGCATTTTTTGGTGCTAAGATCCAAAGTGAAGATTAAATAACGAATCTAAGAAAATTAAAAGAAATTTTATACATCAGTAGCCTCTTCCCAGCATGGTTGGAGAGAAAATGGACTCCAAAATAACAAAAACTTCACTGAACTGAGCCAAATACAGCCACTCGACATAGTCGAGTGAATTGTCTTTTTCACTGTTGGAATTCTCCTTTCTTTTTCCTACATTTTCTCAGCATCCAAACTAAGTGATAAACGGAGAGATATAAATCCAAACCCAGTTGGAACCACTTGAAACCCAGAAAATGTGCAGCAACTAGCAGCACAATCCAAGTCGATAATCTCTTAAACCCCACACTCTGCTTGGCTGCTGAGAAAATGAGGGAAAAAAAAAACAAAAAGAAATAAAAATACCCGACCCACTCAACTGATTTTTAAAACAACAAAACCATTCATTTGAGTCGAATTAAGTTCTCTCACGATTATCAGATACAAAGAAAAAAAAGACTAAAAGACTAAAAGCTTGTTTTATTTTCGTTTGCATTTTTCTAGGAATCCAAACAGAGTAAAAGCCATAGAAAAAGAGCAACAGTAGTGGATGCAAGGGCAGAGATCTAACCAAAAAGGCAGCAGAAGAAATGGAGAAAGAAGTGGCACAGGGCACAGGCTGGACACCATCCACAATTCCTATTCTTTTCATGGGGCGTGTTTGGCTAGCTATACTGCACAACGCTCCCTTAATTTTTCTCTTGGTGGGTTGGGCCGGGTTTACCACAACTTTCAACCAACAGAAAGCCCATTACAGAAACCTTGGGCTGCGTTTGTTTGGCTGCAGCATATAACATAACTTATGTATAGCATAAATGATAATCTTAAATATTTTATCTACTGGAAAGATATCTTAAATCTAATGGTATGTTTTATTTTTTGTTTAAATATTCGATATTTATTTAAAATAAAAATATATTACATTTTAATATTTTTAAAAATATTTGAAAATTGTTAAACAATCTGTGTTATTTCAACATACTTCATGAGAGGGAAAGAAAATAGGGAAGAAAAGTAGAAGAAAAAAAAAAGTGAAGGGAAATAAAAAAGAGAATTAAAGTTGATAAATTATTCTTATTTGCTTATTTAAACTCATTTTATTTATTTTAAGTCATTAATATAGAGATTAAATAATTTTAAAATGTATAAATTTCAAATTAATTTTAATTATATTTATTTTAAAAAAATCTATAGCACAATTGAACATGAAAAAATCATTTTTCTTAACTTTCATTTTTTTTTTTTTAGTACTTTCCAAAAACCAACATAACCAAAAGAAATTATTGTCTTAAGAAGGTTATTGATTTATCGATAAATAGATATTTATTAATTTAGAGGGATTATCATAGTTTTGTTGTATACTACTTCTACACGTATAACTTACAAATTCAAAAACAAGGGATATAATCAAAAGTTAATTTATAGAAGCCAAAGATGTTGTAAGGAAATAAATCGCGGTGATAAAAAAGTTTCGAGAATGCAATAAGTTTGAGAAATAGTTGAATTGAGAAAAATAGAAGTTGCAAAAAGTTAATATTATGAATTTTATTTACTATTTTTTATGGACTTCATCAATTATTAATTTATAGTATTGTTTGCTTGTTGTTCTTAATTTTCAATTTTTAAAAATAAAGTAAAATAGATAATATTTTTTAGAAAATAAGTGATTCACCCGTTTAAAAAAAAAAAACAAAAGGAAAAAATAAATAAATTTTAAAAACAACCATAAAAAACAAATACAATTAAATATAATATCTTTCTTCTTGTCTAAGACCTAATATTAATACTAAAAATTTTCAAATACGATCTTCCTTTGAATTAAATATGCTTCTCTAAATTTTTCATTCAGCAAATAAATTTTAAATCAAACTATATTCAGTATAAAATTTATTAATTTTTAAAAATAATTCGATACTCAAAACATGATTTAATTAGTACTAAAAGTCATGAAACTCAACAATATTAGAAATGTATAGGCCAAATTTCATTTTAGATAACTTGACTAAATTTTTAAGAATTTTTTCACCACACAAATAAACTTCTAATTAGTCAAAACTTAACATATTGACTAATTTCTTAAAAAAAATAAAATATGGTGTTTTTATAGAACATGTTTTAACTATTTTAAAATTATTTTTAATTGTTTTCTGAAAGTTATTTTAAAAAATAATTATACAAACATGAAAAATGATTAAAAATAAAATCTTCTATACAAAAATTATTTTTAAAACATACAAAACAGGTTAAAAACTATTTTTGGTTTTCAAATAAATTTTTATTCTATTATACAACGATTTTTGAAAATTATGTTTTAGAACTGTTTTCAAAAATACTTTTCAAATACGACCTTAGTTTTTCAAAGAAACGTTATTAATTTTTAAAAAGAAACATTTGATTATGAAGGACAAGATAATGCTTCACCAAATAACTTCAATATTTTCAAAATTACATATATAACCTCACTTTGACATTTTTACCCTTCAAACTTTTCATCCAAAAAGTACTTGATGGGATTAATAAATTGTTGAAGGTTATATTTGTAAGGAAAGTTATTCTTCTTTAAAAGCAGTTTTTAACCCCGGCAAAGTCACCGATCTTAATCCCCTGACAACACGAGAATAAAAGAAAGCTTAGAAACCCACTCCTCGTTCGTTCAAAGGTAAAATCTATGCTCTTCAGTAGAATATACATGCGGAGACCGGCAGACGAAGTATGAATCTGACTTGGGATGAATAGAGGGAGACGACCCAGGTGGCGCTTTTCTCTTTTGGAGATCCCTTCCTTCATCACTTGGCTACCAGTGTTTTTTTGCTTACTATACTCTAGGCCAGCCCAGAGAACCATGAGAAAGTAGAATGAGAGAAGAAGCAAAGCATATCATGCACATTCTATATATATAATTGCATGAAGTAGGAAGAAGTGGTGGGCAGAGGGCAGAAAAATGTGGAAGATGACATCAACACTACTGCCGACATTCAGAGTTACATGGCCGCTGAAAACTCCTGGGATTGAGTTGTCTCGGTTTGCTGTTGGTCTTGCTGCTGTTGGCCTCGCTGCTGTCTACTTTTTCTATGGAAGAAGGAAGCCCAAAGGTCTCTCCCTCTTTTTCCTTCTTATTGCCAAGAAATTTTTTTCATTTTCCATCATACTCGATTCCATGCATTACAACTTCTTTTCTTTTCTTGTTGGGTGTGTTTTTGTTTGTTTATGCTAGAAAAAATTGCAGCTTCCCTTTTTGTACATAAATAATCTTAATTTTCTGTATATTTCAAGGTAGATGTGATAGTATAAATGTCTGATATTTTGCAAAAAAATTAAATAACATGCCATTGGGTTCATTGGAAAAGCCATTTGATGAAGCATTTTGAATATTTTTTATCATTTTGCTTTGAGTGTAGGTTTGGTTGGATTCTAAATTGATTGTACTTTAATAGTCCTTTAGTTTTGAATTCATTTAGGCCCTTTTTGTGGGTCACAGAAAGAATGTATCAAAAGGAAAAGAAAATGTGGGAAATTGCACATACAATGATTCATTACTTGAAGTTATGATTTAACAATTTACTTTGCAAAGACTGTAAATGAGTATACCCTTTTTCTTTTTCTTTTCCTCTGATGATATTCTGAAATGAATTCAGTTGTCAATGGACTTTTTTGATAAATTTCTTGCTTCCATTAACTTGAATTTAATCAACTTCTAGTTCAAAAATCTTTCATAGGCTGGCTATTTTCCAACCTGCCAAATGCAATCAGAATTGACTTTACATGTAGATCTCTCTGTTTTTTTAGTGGGGAATTTGACTAAGTATGATAGCAAAATGTACTGTAATCTATGTTCATATAGGTCTCTGGGTTCAGTAACGGTTGCATGATTTATATTGTGTGTATGCTTTATGTGGTAAGATAAAATATTCAAGTACTGCTTTTCAAGACACTGAATTTTCGGCTTGTGTTTCTTCTTTATTTGCAATAATGGCTTCTTTGTAGATTCAATGTTTGAGAAAATTACTCATCCATTCTTCTCACAAAGAGGTGTACTGTAACAAAGAAGTAGACATTTTGGCATCCCCTTCTTTTTCCCCTTCTTGGTTTATATTTTAATGGTCTCAATACATCAAATGCATTTAATTTATAATTTATCATGGAATTAAATCAGAAGATTAAGTTTGTGTTTTTCTCTGCAATTATATGTTTTTCTAGGCTGCTTAGACCCAGAAAGATTCCAGG
Source organism: Vitis riparia (assembly GCF_004353265.1). Taxonomy (NCBI): domain Eukaryota; kingdom Viridiplantae; phylum Streptophyta; class Magnoliopsida; order Vitales; family Vitaceae; genus Vitis; species Vitis riparia. Next base: position 9,695,873 of record NC_048443.1, read on the forward strand.
ACTTCAAACTAGTCCGGAAAACTCGAATCAGCCACAATGTTGGGAGGTTTAGGTTCGCCCTTCCCACGCCTACCTCAGTGTTTGGTCTTCCTGTTGGACAACATATAATTTGCAGGTTCAAACGGCTGACCTTTTTTGTCTTCCATATCTGTCCCGAGTTTTATATTTTACTTCTTGATTAATTTCTGAAAATTCAAATGCTCCATTGACAAACAATTCATCGATTCTTAGACTGACCTTAGCTTATGTGACTTTAGTTACTGGGATTTATAACTATTGACCATACACTCCAATCTGTTGATCAGGGGAAAAGATGACCAAGGTGCAGAAGTTATCAGGCCATATACCCCAATTACTTTGGATTCAGATGTTGGTTTCTTTGAACTAGTTGTAAAGGTGCATCCATCTGAAATCTACCATTTATGGGATTTCATCTTGTTGCTTGGTGATGTTTATATTTAGCTTTTACCCATTTTGAACTCTGTTTTATGTTTTTTGTTTGGCTTCTGAATAGATGTATCCGAAGGGACAGATGTCCCACCATTTCAGAAAGATGCGTGAAGGTGATACCCTGGCTGTAAAGGGACCCCGGGTACATGCTATTCCTGTTGAAAAGGATAATATGTTAAACTATGGAACAATGACACTTGCACATACTATTGTCTCACAGACCAACCTTAAAACAAAATGAAATGTGATACCAGTTTTGATATCCGAAGTGGTGGCCCAAGCCAGAGCAAATTTTCAAGTTTGTCTCAGGTGCTAGGGAAGGGATCTTGAGGCAGTGAACTCCCTCTTAGATGACTGTGGCTGTGTTGAACTTCATTTTTCGTAGATCCACTGCCTGAAACTTGAAAGCTTATCCTAGCTTTTCCGGTTGCTCTTATAGGAGTAACCTGACTCACAACCATCAGCCAAGCTCACCATTATTGATTGTGGGGAGCTACTTTAAGGGTCATCCTACATTATGGTCTGCCCTGAAGTTGCACTTTGTGCATTTGGTATGTGGGAATAGGAATGAAAATAGGGAGGGAATGAAGGTGAATCATAATGCAATGTAGAAGAGAGCAATCAAAATCCTAGTAACAATGGGATTTGATTTCCATAACAATGAATTTTTTATTCTTGTTCCCAAAAAATAATCCAAACACATCAATGAATAGGAATAGAACTGATTTCTCATTCTCATTCTCTATTCTAGTATTCCAAACATGGCCTTAGAGTGCATCAGATCTATCATAAGCTCAATGCCCTTTAACTCATATGTACTATTTTAATTAAAGAAAATTTGGTCCTTCAAAGAAAATAACTCAGAAGAAGCACTTTCATTATTAGTTTAGCAATTTCTTACTTAAGCCCATTCTACATTTTAATATTCTCAAATATTTTTATTTTCAATCTTATTTTTTACTCATCGTTTAAGTATGTTGCAATGAAATGAAAATCCACATTCCTTGATCATGATGTTGTAATAAAATAATTGGACATTGTTAATGCAAGAAATGTTGTGCTACAAGTTTGGTCTCTAGATGCAATGATAGAATCATTTGAGTGTAGCTTCCTAACATCATCATTTAGCTACACAACAACATTGGCTTTTTGTTTACTTTGTTGATCTCAAAATGGATTATTTTTATTGGAGTTCATGAATATTGATTTCACATAATTGATTAATAATTGTTATGAGTGAGTTATTATTTTAGATGGAGTGATTTGTATATCATTGTTTTCATGGTTTAAGGGGCGTTTGATATATAAACCTGGCCAAGCTAAAGCATTTGGGATGCTTGCTGGAGGGACTGGCATTACCCCAATGTTCCAGGTATGGGTCTCAGCATTTGAAAATCCGAAGGTACCTTTTATTTTTTCAATTGGAAAATATTCCTCTCTCTGAATTTAAGGTTAGTGTATGACTTTTTTTCCTTGTCTTGATTCCATTGCAGCTAACAAGAGCCATATTAGAGAATCCAAAAGACAAAACTAATGTGCATCTTATATATGGCAACATCTCATATGATGACATTCTTTTGAAGGTATGTATGTTACTATATTTATCTTTCTTTTTATCATATCTTCATATCGTGCATCAATATGTGAGTACAATTCAGGAGTCCTAAATGGATAGAGGAAAATCAACCTCAGGATTAGATTGAGAACAGACTGTTTTTTGCCTAGAGTCCACTATCTCCCATTGTCCAACATACCTCTTCTAGTGTGCATCCAAAACCCAACACTCCTTGTTTCCATGGCCCCATTCACTAATATGTTCACCTAACCCTGGAATAGATATGATATTGTAAATTTGAATTCAGCAAACTGTTGGATTTAGAGTACACAAACGCAGCTGACAAATTAGTTCATGCATGCATCCTATAGATCATAGTATTTGAATGCAGAATAGAGAAGACAAATGGATGTTCTTCTTATTAAACAATTCTGAAGTTACATGGAAATTAATAGGCTAAGGTTTGAATCTTAATTGTGTAACAAAAAAACTACAAATCTAGGACATAACAACTTTAACCTTATCTGAAATTCCAAATCTAATCAGTACAATCAATTCGGATTTATTTGAAAATAAAACAGAAACTTTAACAAACAATCCTAATATTTCTTCGCTCCCCCTCAAGTTAGCGTATAGATATTAATCATGCCCAACGTGCTAACTAGAGTTTCAAGGTCTAGAAAGGCTCTTAGTTAGAACATCTGTTATTTGTTGTCCTATGGTGATGAATGGCATACACATAACACCACTTTCAAGTTTCTCTTTGATAAAATGTCTATCAATCTCGACATGCTTTGTACGGTCATGTTGAACAAGATTGTTTGCTGTGTTAATTACTGACTTGTTATCATAGAACAGTTTCATAGGAGGTTTTGAATTTTACTTAAGCTCTTCAAGAATTCTTTTCAGCCATAATATCTCACATGATCCATTTGCCATCGCCTTATACTTTGCCTCTGCACTACTTCATGCTAGCACTTTTTGCTTTTTGTTTCTCCATGTAACGAGATTGCCCCAAAGAAAGGCATAGTAACCAAAAGTTGATCTTCTATCTATGACTAAACCTGCCCAATCTGCATTTGTAAATACTTTTACACTTCTTTGATCACTTTTCTTGAACAATATACCTTTTCGAGTGTACTCTTTAAATATCTTAGGATCCTATATATTGCTTCAAGATATTCCTCATATGATGAGTGCATAAATTGGCTCACAACACTAACTGCGAATGCTATGTCATGCCTTGTGTGGAAAAGGTAAATTAACTTCCCTACAAGTCTTTGGTACCTTCCAATTTCAATTGGCACTCCCTCGATTGTTTATCCAAGCTTGAGGTTTGGATCCATTGTGGTGTCGCTTGGTTTGCAACCACTCATTTTTGTTTCCTCAACAAGTCTACAACGTACTTTCTTTATGTGACAACGATTCCCTTTTTTGATTTGGCCATTTCCATTACCAAAAAATACCATAGGGACCCCAAGTCTTTAATCTCAAATTCAACTACAAGGCATTTCTTCAATCTCACTATCTTGGCTTAATGACTCCCAATAAAGATGATGCCATCTACATATATGATCAAAATGACTATCTTACCTTCTCCAGTATGCTTTATGAATATTGTATGATCCGTTTGTCCATGACTGTAGCCTTGATTTTTGATCAACCTTATAAATCTTTTGAACCATGCTTGTGCAAAGTGCTTTAGACCATATAAAGACTTCCTCAGCTTGCATACTTTAGTTCCAAAGCTTTCCTTAAAACTTGGTGGAGCGCTCATGAAGAATTCTTCTTCTAAATCACCATTAGGAAACACATTCTTAACATCTAACTAGTGTAGGGACCATTCAAGTTTACTGCTACAGAAAGTAGTACTCGGATTGTATTCAACTTGGAAATTGGAGTGAAGACTTCCTGATAGTCTATCTTATAAGTCTTATGTAAAACCTTTAGCCGCCAACCTGGCTTTATCTCGTTCCAGAGATCCATTTAAATTAAACTTTATCATGAATACCCATTTACACCCCACTGAAGTCTTTCCTTTAGGCAAATTCACTTTTTCCCATGTGTTGTTCTTCTCTAAAGCCTTCATCTCCTCAAAGTCAACCTCCTTTCCACTTTAGAACACTTAGAGCCTCTTGTATATTCTTAGGTACATCTACACCAGGTAATTGTGAGATAAAAATAGAAAAGGAAGGTGATAGATTTTTGCAGGACATATGATTGGAGATTGGATGCTTAGTACAATTTCTAATGCCTTTCCTATGAGCAATAGGAACATCTACAGGTTTAAGACCATTAAAATTTAAAGAACATGACATTTTAGAAGGAAAACCTAGAATGGAAAAATTTGTTGCATTCTAATCTAGTCTCTGATTAAACTGTTGGCCTTGTAAGGTTGTCATGTCATTCTTACTTTGAGTCCGCTTGTTTCTTGAGTAGACAAGCCTAAATAATTTATCTTCTCTAGTTCTTGTATCATTATCTATTCCACTTTCAATTCCATAAGCAGGCATTGGTATAGGCAGTCCCACTTCTAGATTCAAAATTCTCGAATCCAACAAAGGTAGATCATCGAAATTTATTAAACTTGGTTTTTTAATGGAACTTGTGCCATTATTCTCAATTTCAAACTAGTCTTCACAAATATTCTCCCCCTAAAGAGGAGTGTTAAAAAAGCCTTAAGACTAAAAAAAAATTTACATCCATAGTCATAAAAAAAAAAAAAAAAAATTGTTTTTGGATCAAAACATTTGTACCCTTTCTGTGTTGGTGAATAGCCAAGAAAAACACATTTTAATGCTCATGGATCCAATTTGCTACAACTATGATTATGCACATGCACAAAAACAACACAACCAAAGACTTTAAGAGGTAAATCAGAGATTAATCTTGACTTTGGAAAACATTCTTTAAAGATTTTTAATAGTGTTTGAAAATTCAAAATTCTTGAAGGCATTCTATTTATTAGATAAGTGGCAGTAAAAATAGCTTTGTCCCATAAGTATTTAGGTACTTTAGTTGTAAGCATTAAAGACCTATCTACTTTAAGGAGGTGTTTATTTTTCCTTTTTGCTACTCCATTATGTTGTGGAGTGTCATTCCAAGAGCTTTGATGAATGATTCCATTTTCCAAAAAAATATGTTCTCAATATCTTATTGAAATATTTTTTTCCATTGTCACTCTTAAACACTTGGATTTTTTTTTCTTGAAACTGTGTTTCAACCTTATTATAAAAATTCTTGAAAATAGCCTCTAACTTTTCTTTAAGTAAACAAACCCAACAAATTCATGTATGGTCATCAATTAGTGTCAAAAACCATATTTTTCTAGAAATTGTATGAGTTTTATATGGGCCCTAAACATCACTATGAATAAGAGTAAAGGGTTTGGATGACTTGTAAGGTTGCATAGGAAATGATACACGATAATGTTTTTGCAATTTGACAAACATCACATTGAAAAACAAATGGATTTTTATTCTTGAACAAATTGGGAGACAAGTACTTCAAATACTGAAAATTAGGATGGCCTAACCTATAATGTCATAACATTATTTCATTATCACTAGAAACAAAGAATGATTTGAGACTAGGCATTTGAGCTCGTCCACATAGGTCACCTCCATCTTCAAAGTAATAGAGTTCATTATTTTCCTTAGCATTGCCAATCGTCCTCTTCGAGCCCACATCCTGAAATTCAGAGTGAGTTGAAAAAAATTAGCACAACACCTTTAAATCTCAAGTTAGTTTGCTAATGGATACTGAATTGCAAGAAAGATTTGGAACATGGACATTGTAAAGAACAAGGAATTTTGAAATAACTATTGAGCCTATTTCGGCAATGGTTGAAAGAGAACCATGAACTATCTTGATTTTCTAATTCCTTGCACACTAACTATAGGAAGAAAATAATTTAGAATTCCCTTTCATGTGATTCGTTTCATTGGAGTCAATGATCCATGGACACTTTGAAACCGAGGACACGTTAAATGAAATAGCTTGAAGGTAATTACCTTTTGGGGCTAAAGCATAACAGGAAGACACATTGCTTGAGAAGTTTGTGGATTTGAAAAGCTTATACAGTTGATCTAACTGTTCCTTACTAAAAAATGGTGTCTTAGTAGCTCCTCTTACATCATGATGCTCCTCAGCTTCAACTTGGAAGGCTTTTAAATTATGGTTGGGTTAGTTGGTTTGGTTGGAGAACCTAGGCTTCCATTTTTGTGGCTTCCCATGTAGATCCCAACATGTCTCTTTTGTATGCCAAGGTTTATTGCAGTAGTCACACTAGACCTTCTCATTCCTTCAATTTTGTCATGGTTGTTCAGAATGAGTAAATGAATTTGCCTTTGATATCAGAGCTAAAACCTTGGGTACGAGCTGACTACTCTCTCCCATCATAACCTTCCTTCAACCTTCTTCTCTTCTAACTTCAGTAGTTACTTCACGAAGAGATGGGAAGGGTTTCCTACCTAAAATTTTGCCTCTTCACTTTATCCAAGTTTTTATTAAGACTCTCCAAGAATACAAATACTCCATCATTCTCCACTCTCTTCATATGTCTCACACTATTAGTTGGACAATCCCATTCCTCTTCAAAACATAAATCTAATTCTTGTCACAACCCTTTCATGGCGTTATAATACTTTGTTACCTCTTGCTCGCCTTGTTTTAACCACCACAACTTTGTTTTCAATTCAAAAATTTGGGTAGAATTTTCCAAATCTAAGTAGGTTTCTCGAACTGCTTCCCACACATCTTTAGTTGTTGGTAGGAAGAGATACATCTTTCCACTTGGATCCATGGAATTGATGAGCTAAGCAGTAACTACTGAGTTTTTGGACCTCCATGTCATCATTATTGGCTAGTTTTGTTGTCTCGCCATTTAAGTGCCCAGGCTTCCCTTTGCCATTGATTGATTGTGCCCACTCTAGATAGTTTTTACCATTCAATTTTGTGAACAACTAATTGAATAGGTGGATTTTCAAATCCATTAAAACTTACAGTGGATACTAGTAGTGTGCCTCCTTCTACAACACCAGACATAAAGCTTCTATTTGCTACAATCATGGCTCTGATACCATGTACTCACAATAGAAAAGAAAAAAGGATATTATGCTTCTTAAACAATTTTGAAATTACATGGGAATAAATAAGCCAAGGTTTGAATCCTAACTATATAATAAAAAAACTACAGATCTAGGACCTAACAACTTTGACCTTATCTAAAATTCCAAATCTGAATTAATATAATTAGTTTAGATTTATTTGAAAATAAAACAGAAACTTTAACAACAATCCTAATATTTCTATAGAATTTAAAAAAAATGTCTTGATATCTAAAGGAAAATGAGTTGTTTTAGTTTGGCTCTTGAATCACCAAGGATCGTGCTTGTATGCAAGGTATGCAGGCAACCTTCTTAAGCAAAGGTCAATGAAGAGAGAAAGTGGTGGCTCTTAGGTCTTTTTTTTTTTTTTTTTTTTTTCAAGTGTGTCTTCCATAAAAGCACTCTTTGTATTGACCTTACTGGTGGAGCCAACATAGGCCCACAGGGGGCAAGTGCACCCTCCAAAAAAAAAAAATAATGCATTACTTTGACTTAGGCTTGAACTAAACTACTATATTAAAAGGCAAAAAAAGCTAAAGCACTAAACCAAATTTGCATCTTGATAAACATTGCTTCCTTCAAAATAACTTTTTTCTATTCCCCTGCTTTACATTTCTTGGCTTCGTCATTGATAGACCTTAAGGTAAGGCGTAAAGCCAAACTACCCTTAATGACCTAGCCTTAGTCATGACTCTTGTGATGTAACTACAGCTATATAGTGTATCCCAATTTCCTAAATGTTAAGTTTATCAATTGCATACCATTAAATAGTTCGAGTGAAAACTACTATGACCCATTAGATAACTTGGGCCTTATAGAATAATTTTACAAAAATGATATAATTAATCTTCACTCCGCTAAAAAAGAATAGTCACACTCTAGCATTCTATGAAAATTATAATGAAGTAATTAACTAATAAATGTTTTGCAAGACTTACCATACCATTGCATGATGTTCCCTATGAACTGATATTCATAATTCAAACTAGAATTTTTTATACACTATTTGAATTACATATTTATTCCTTGAGTTACAAATCCACTTTATTTCTATTATCAATTAATATACCATATCCATTAGGATAAATATTAAATTTCAACTTAATAAAATTACTATGACCATAGATTAGACTTAATCATTAACTTTAAGATTAAACAAGAGGATATAATTATTTTATATATTTAAATATCATGGTATCTATATTGAAGGTCCATTTTACTACTTGTTGAATTAAATAATCACTTAACTCAATAAGGATATATGTTCACTTTAGGATCTCACACATATATAAACTTAAAGCAATTATAAATTCAACATTAGCTTAATGATCTCTAAAGATTGAGAACATATGCAATATAGTAGGTTAGAGAAAATGAATGTCCAAGTGATAACATTTCTTATATGTATCTCCATAGGTCTAGTTCAATATATAACATACATATACTAATAGATCCACCTCAGAATCTAATTATAGTGGCTAAGACAAGTCATTCCACTATATAGAAGATAATGCTCTACAACCTCTACCGAGTTACCCAAATTCATGAATAGCCTTCAACTACATAGTTATTAGGATCCCATGTTTTGTGTCTTCTATATATCCTCATATGCCCAAACTATGTTCAACATACTTGATCAAACAAAATACTTACAAAAATAATGCTCAAATAAACTAAACATTCATAAAATGTGTAAAATAAATTATATTGAAATAATGAGTAACATTCATTAGTTCCAAAAAAAACTTACTTTTAAAGGCTAATTCCAACACAAACTTTAGACTATAGAGTTGTCCAATTCTCAAAAGTTGGCATGTTGTACTTATCCTAATTATTTGTAACACATGGCTAAGTTTCAATTAGTTGCTTGCTAGTTGCGAGCCAATAGTTATTCCTCTAGGCCTACATTTTTCATATAAACGCTATTCATCACATCCTCCAAGGACACTCCAAAATAAAGTAAATGAATTGACATGAGTGAGAGGATCATTGAAGCAAGACCGACTATTTTCTACTTAGTGTCATCAAATGAAAAAGGCAATGTCATGGCAATAGAACTCCTTTTAGCTTGAGGTGAAAGACAAAAAACAAGGTTGTAGCCTAACTATAGTAAGACGATAAATAGTACACATATACTTACCTATTCAATACCTAACCAATATAAACATTGTCTTTAATAATCGACATTATTAAATTTTCATCTCTCATGTTGTCTTATAAAATTAACACCCTTGACACTTGGCTTAAGTGTAAAAGGTCAAGAGGGTTTGTTGGAGGTTCCAAGTTCAAGTCCTAATGGGGACAAAAATTTACCAATAAAAAAAAGAATAATGTCTTATAAATTTAACAAAATAATAATAATTATTTGAAGTACTAAATATTACACCCCATATCATAAGAAACATTATATTGTTTAAAGAAATTCATCTTATCTATAAATGCATATTCTAATTTTCCAAACATCAAAAATCAAAATAAAAAATAACAAAATAAGAAAATAAACATCCTAAAAAGGCTTTAGGTATCATAATCATAGTCATTGTGGAAATTAAATTTTTCATCACTTTCATCAAGACTAGATTGATAGTTCTCCATCTCATTATCACTATAATTGACAATATGATATTTCATCTTATATTTTGTTTTAATCTAATCTTAGATTGAATTAAATTACTATCTAAGCATGTTTAATCTTAACCCATGGTTAAAGGCAACCGCCTCTACGCCTTAACTCAAGGGCTCTATGTCTCACCTCTTCCAAGTCACCTGACATCAATCTTCAAAAGGTTACTTTCATTTGCCTTGCCTCACCTAGGCACCTAGTGGCCTAGGTAATCTATGCATTCACCTTTGATAATGTTTTTTCTACCCATGAATAAAAAACAATTTTCTAGAAAACCAAATTTAGAAGAATCTTTATTAGACTTCTTTAAATGGACCATTTACTAGGCTTTTATCTCATGCCTAACTTACTAACACAATTTTAAGACACTGCTAATAATAGTAAGGTTTGATCTAGCACTAGGATTGTCAAAATTGTAGAATGAATCCTAAGATGCTCAAAGCTTCCATTTGTTATTAGAATATCCAATAAGATGCATCCTTGAAACCTATTTTATAGCATCAGTATCAAGGCAATAGTGACTCACTGTCATTTCTGCTATCAAATTGTTTGAAATATTCATGAAAAATCTAACTATTTCATGGAGAGAAATCACTTTTTCTATTTTAGGATCTTCCATACCTTGAATTCCACACAAGCCAAGGAATTCAAAATTAAAACAAAATCATCCAAGACTAGCATTAGGAAATAGGGATAAGATGTATAGATATTAGAGTCGTTAGGTTTAATATAGGCCAACAATGCCCTTGTTTAAAATTACAATATGGAAGAAACTAATTCATGTTTGTTCTCACTGAGGCCAACACATCCTCATTTATCATCTTTTAGCATAGTTTCCATAAATCAAAATGTTTAGGAACATCATTCTTAACAAGTCCCTGATAAGAAAAAAAAAAACAATTTTAAAAATAACTTCGGTCTTAAAGCAACTTGTTTTAAGACTTAAAGCAACAAACAAACAAACAACTTAATACTTAAATACTTAACAATAATAAGTGCTATATAGACTTAAGTTTCACATCTTCCTTATCTTGTGGGAGGTGTACGCCCTATAGAAACGGTTATTCCTTGGTCCACAGCTCCTAAAACAAGGTTAGAATTATCTCTTCTAGAGTGATATCTCACTGATGGCTCACACCCCCCAACCACCATCCCTCCCCTGGGAAGGAGGCCTTCTTCAACTTCTACCTAAGTTGTGCAGGGAAGGCCCATAGACAATTCCAGAGAAAATTGAAGCCTCGTGTGGTTTTTCTGTCCTGGCATAGCTTGAATCTTCATTGATGTGTCTATTTCACCTAGCCACTCTCCAAGGTTACAATCAGCATCTTCAGTGATGTGTTTATTTCACCTGGCTACTCATCAAGTCACCAACTTGCTTAAACTTTCCACTAGGCAGACATCAACCCTCATATATCGTATTTTGACTTTGTGGAGACCTTTGTTTTCGGTAAAAAATCAGTATGCCTAGTCACTGCAACCCCCTCCGTGAAGAGATGCCCTTTTTCCCAAGGTTACGAGTCTTTTTGGTTGCTGAAAGAGTTATAACTAAAGCACTTTGAATTAAAGGATATATGAGTTCTAATTAAGAACTAAATTAAAAGGTGAGGTGCTTTTATACATGAACCTTCTATAAGAGTTTAAAAAATTTAAACTTTTTTTTCTTAATAATAAGCAGAAATTTCTTCTTTAAATATTTAATATGATCAATAGAATGAATTCCGGCTAGATATGAGTGTATGATAGATTCCCACACTAAAGAACTTTCTCTCACCCTTTAAAGTTTCTTTATTGTTTCTTATTTCTTTCATTGTTAGAATTTGGACTTTTAAACATTTCATCATCAAAGAAACTATATGAACTCGGCTTGTGGAAATTGGAAGTTACAATGATTTACACGGAGAAAACTTGTCTTGGACTGCAGCCTTACTATGAAATAGAAAATACAAAATACAAAATAGAAGGGGAAGAAAAGAATTATGCTAGAATTTGGATGTCTCTTCGATGGGAACTGATGGAATTTACTCTTGTTATGTGCAGGATGAATTAGATGGCTTTGCTCGCAAATTCCCTAATCGTTTCAAGGTTTTTTATGTTCTTAGTCAGGTGAGCTTTCTGTCCTCATCAACATCCTTCATCCTACTTTTTGTGGCTGAATTACACCACAGTTCTTTAAGCCTTATAAGCCCTCTCTTTGTGGTTTTCCCCCAAAGGAAGCTCAAGGTAAAAGCCTCAAGCCACAACCATGAGGCTTAAATTTAAGCCTTCCTGGACTGGGAGCCATAGATGAGTAGATGGAGCAGATGGAGCACACCTTGATGCTAACCATACATTTGAGATGTGCACTCCTATAGGCTAACCAAAGATCTGCCATTTAAAAAGAATTAATTGCCTTAATCTCCCGTTCTCTCTTGAAATAGTCTACTTGAATAAATCTGCAGCCTCCTGAAGCATGGAATGGTGGCATTGGACATATATCCAAAGAAATGATTGAAAAGCACTGCCCAGCCCCAGCACCTGATATTCAGGTCCATCTCCAAACTCTTCATATCTCCCTTGAGCACAACACAACACCATACTTCTGTCTCTTCTACTTGTACTGTACTGAGTTAATAAGCGGTCTTGTTTCAGATATTGAGGTGCGGTCCACCGGGTATGAACAAGGCAATGGCTGGTCATCTTGTGGCCCTTGGATACACTCCCCAAATGCAGTTTGAGTTCTGATCAATTGTGTAATTTTTTCTCCTTCTTGTTTATGGTATAGAATACTTCATTATTTGCATAATGTCCCTGGTAGGCAGCAGTATTTGCTGGTTTGAGAAACTCTGAAAATTGGCATTGTGGGATTAACTAGTTCATTTCCCTTTTATTGCAATGATTCAAAAGCAGATGGGATTTGGGTTTGGCTTTCAACCTGTTTTGGATTTGTGTTATGATTAGTGTAAGGATGCTTGTTTAAGTTGTTTGATGATAATATTTTAAGTTATAATACCGGATCCTTCAATCCCAATGTATCCATGTTGATACGACATGACATAAATGTCACTATGAGATTCTTGTCGGATACTTCTATTTTACTTTAGGTGTGATTGTTAGCAGCGTTATAATGAAAAAATTGCCCTTATAGTTTATAAAAATAATTTTTAACTTAAAATACACATTAGACAAATTTTTAATTGAAATTTATTTTCTAAAAAAAAATTAAGTTGATATTTTAAAAATGTTTTCTCTTTTTTTTTTTATAGTGCTTTAAACAATCATTGAATATATTGAAAATATTTTAAGAATTTTTGTTAAGTCAATAAAATGTCTTCCTTGTTTGAGTTTCTAATTAGAATTATACTACTAGAATCTATCGAGAACTGTTTTTAAGAATTATTTTGAAAATTAATTTTTTTTAATTATTTAAGAAAAGTTGGCAAATATGTTCAAATTTTATATAAATGAAAACAATTCTCTTCACTATCCAAGTATTTTATAATGGCTTTACACCTAATATCCAACCAATCAATACCATCTATCAAAGCCATTTTTTTTCTCCTAATTAACTAAAATTACAACAATAATTACAATATAAAATAACTCACATAAAAGATTTTGGTCTCTTCTTCAAAAGTTCATCACTTAATGGGTCTCTGGTAAACCAATTTAATAACTTAAATTAAATTAATAACTTAACTTAAGTTATTAAGTAAATTAAGTATGTTCGATAAAATAACTTAATGATATGATTTAAAATAAAAAAACAATTTTAGGTAATAAGTAAAAACAATTAACTTATTCTTAAATCTACATCATCATTTTACATTTTTATCCTTATTTATCATAATTACTTCAACGATCTCTTTTGTTACTCTACAACTTTCATTGTTGCTCAACTTCCTTTACCCTAATTATAATTTATGAGGATAAATATGTTAATTTGATAATTTATAACAAATTTTAAGTCAATTTTGTCAAACAAATTTAATACTTAAAGTAAGAATTAAGTCAATAATTTAAGTATAATTAAATTTAAGGTCAACTTAAGTCATTAAGTAATAAGTATTAAGTTTTATCATACATCCTTTTATCCATATCATTTTTTTTACAATAATTTCTAGTTTCTAAGGAGAATTTGCAGTAAAAAAAAAAAAAATCACTAATCTTGAACTTAAGCCTCTTATTAAAACACTAAACACTATTAATTACAAAATAAACAAGACCCAAGCTTGTGAAAAAATAACTCATTCTTTACAATTTTCTTGACTTTTTTTAATATTTTTTAAATGAGGAAATAATTAATATTTGTTTGGAAACATTATTTTTTGTTTTCAAAATTAGAAAATAATAGTAAATTTTATATAAAATATAAGAATTCTTAAAAAATTACACTAAAAAAATACCATTTTAAAAAATATTTGAAAAAAAAGTAAGATATTGACAAATTTTTACCACATTAAAATTTATGAAAATAATTTTTTAAAAGCATAAGGTAATACTTTTATATAGAAGTTTTTAATTTTAATAACAAAAGAACATGAAATGTATCTAAATAGACACTAAATTAATGATAAATATATTCTTCGCTTCTTTTTCTTTACGAAGTAGGGTTGAAAATCTTTTAATGTTAAAGAAAAATATTTTGTTTATGTTTCAATAAAAATATATATTGAGACTGTGTTAGTTTTTAAAGATATTAAGGAAATTACAATAAATATTAAAGTTAATATTTGATTCTTGAAAATTTTGAATTAAAGAAAATGAGAAAGAAAGAAAAAGTAAAGGAAAAGAAAATTACAATAAATATTAAAGTTAATATTTGATTCTTGAAAATTTTTAATTAAAGAAAATGAGAAAAAAAAGAAAAAGTAAAGGAAAAGAAATAGATTAAGTTAATAAATTATTTTTATAAATAGTTTTAAGATTTATAAATTTTTAACTAATTTTAATTATATATATATTTTTTAATTTTTAATAGTGAAAATCTAACATAAGAAAATCAATTTACTTATTATTAATTTTCTTTTCTCAATACTTGCTTCGGAAACCAAATATAGTTTAAGATAAATGATTATTTTTTATTTGGATGTGATGAAAAAAGTAAGAAAAAAAATTAAAAAAGAAAGAGGGAAAATATTAAAAGATTTTCCCAATTTTCTTCAACAAGAAAAATAGAAATTTTTTTTTTAATATTTAATTTTATTTTCCTTAAATTTTTGTATGGACAATCAAATAAGAAAAAAAGTTAACAATTTTTATTTTCTATATTCTTTCCCTAAAACATTTCAGACCTAAAGACAACCCATGGAATAAAAAGGGGAAAATGTCTAAAATTCTTGCTCCACATATTCCTCCAAAAAAAAGTTAATGAAATTTTGAAAGTGCATTTCTTAATAATTTTACATTTTGTTAAGAGCAATGAAATAAAAGAAAAACTTTTAAGTCTGTTTGCTAACTTTTTTTTTAGAACAACTTTTTGAGAATTAAAAAAAATAAGAAAATGTGTTTTGACAATCAAATTTTTTTTTCGTTTTCTGTTTTTAAAGAACAGAAATATGATGTTCTCGGAGAGAGTATCTTTTAATTGTTTTCACTTATTTTTGTTTTACAAAATAATTATACAAAGATATATAGAATGATTAAAACTAAAATAATAGATATAAAAATTGTTTTTAAAATATTAAAAATGGGTTAAAACGCTTAAAAACAAACTTTCATTTTATAAAATATTAAATAATAGTTTTCAATAACTATTATTAAAAACTATTTTTTAGATTTTTCTTCAAAAATTATTACCAAACAAGCCCTTTATATATATATTTTTCTTATATTTTTAATTCCTTTTATTTTTATTTTTTATTTTTCTATCAAGCTTTCCAATAAACTGTCCTTTTAAAATTATCCAACAAAAGAAAATTATTTTTTTAAGAAAATTTTATTTTATTTGTCACTTTGTAGGATTCAATATAGGCGTTAAGAATTAAATAATAAATTTTAAATTGTTTTTATTTTTTAATGATTTTTTTTTCTTTTTAGGGTTAAAAAAATAAAAATAAAAATAAAAATAAAAGATGTTATACCTAAAAAGCCCTTGATAAATAGGGAAAATTGTGAAACCGCCTCTACTCAAAACTGAGAAGAAGAAGATTAGCAGAACCACAAACCTCAGCCGAAGCTGCTCTCTCTCGTCGCTTCTTCAATCTGCTCAGGTACGCTTTCTCTCTCATTTCCCCACTTTTCCTGCTGTTACCGACCATTTTTTATTCCTCAAATCCATTCAAAGCTTTTCTTTTCCGTCATTTTTCAATCCATTCCAGCCTCCATTAATGGAAATTACGCTAAAAATTTGGCAAAAATCAGATGAAGCAAGTCTGATTTGGTGCCCCATTCAGAAAAAATCATCAAACCCCAGTTGTGGTTAAGATAATTGGCTTTCAATCATGCAACACAATGGGCTTTTGGGTCCAACAACACCACTACTTCAAGGAACCACAAGCATCTCGATATGTAGTTATGAAATGCATAAATTGTTGATAATATTCCAGAACTAGACTTGCCCATATGGGTTTCACTTTTATACAGTTTGTTTCCCTGCAGGAAATCCAAGTCTGTAATTTGTACATGGAACCCTGTTCTTGGAAGATTAGGAAATTACCATGATTTTGAAGTATAGGAGTTTTTTAATGCTATTTTTTTGTAGAAGGGTATTGCAAGTAATTCATAAATTTTCCTATCCATACAGTTGAAACGCGTTCCAGTGCAAAAATTAAGACGAAGTCAGGAAAAGGAGTGTTATTATGATACTCTTGGAATAACCCCTGAGGCTTGGCTCAAGTGGTCAAGGGTTGGGGAGGGTTTGTGGGAGGTAATGGGAACAAAAATTTCCCTATCAGGAAAAAAAATGTTTACCTTTTTATTATCTTCCTGTGCAATGCATAAAATGAGTTGAATGAGGCATTATTTCTCATATATGTTCTGGAAGTCTTCCCTTATAAAACAAAGTCATATTCCTTCATTTGGAAGAACAATAGTGTTTGCTTTCTACACTGAAAAAACTTCTCATGCCCTTTATTGTGATCTGTTCTGCCTTCATACTTTATTTTTGTGGGTTCCTTTTTCTACAATATTTTTAATTTCACAGGTTTATTTATTTATTTTGTAAAATAAATTGTGATGCTACTTCTTCCAATGGGAACATTATTCAAAATATATTATGTTGTGTTTTTTTATAGGTTGGATGTATTATATATTTAGATGCTTTCATATAAAGTTTTGTTATTCTAGCTGCATATTTGATCTTACTAATTGTTCTATTTATCTAATATGATTGATATAATCATGCACAGTTAATGACAACTTACGATGACGAGTTAGGCGTATATAACAATTAATTGTTTTTATATTTTAGTTGTGGCCCTGTTTTTTGTCTATTTCTTGTTGCCCTTGCCATGGTTAAGAAGGATTAAAAAATATGGGGAAATTATGACTTTCTTTTCCCTTAAAAATTCAGAGGTTAAATCAACATTTAGGATCATTTTGTGATCCTCTATTAATTTCTATTCATCCATTGCAGATGGCCAGATGGGATGAGATTTTATCCCTCCCTGTGCAGAATCCTCCAACCTTGGAGTTCTCTTCTGCTGAAATTGTGTGGTCTAAGGTGGAAGGTTGGCGGGACAATATAGATAGAGTGGCTCTAATACCCTTTGCCAGAGTGGATGATTTTGTGAGGGGTGAATCTGCAAATAAAGACTGTCCAACAAGATTTCATGTTGAAGCAAGGAGGAGGCGGCCTCCAGAGATGCCTTACAAGCCAAAAGTTGATGGCATTTTGGAATACATTCTGTAAGTCATATATTTGTTCTTCTACAGTTTCCTGGTAATTAGTTCTCCATCTTCTTAGTTTAAGTGAATCTATTGAATCTGTAGGTATTGGTGTTCCTTTGGCCCAGATGACCACCGGAAAGGTGGTATTGTACGACCCAGTAGGAGTACTTATGTCCCAAAGAAGAAATCTGCTGGTCGACCAAATACAAAGAGAGGGTGCACCTGCCACTTTATTGTGAAACGATTAATTGCTGAGCCATCAGTGGCACTTATAATATATAATCAAGATAAGCATGTGGATAAGAAAGGGTTGCCATGCCATGGCCCACAGGACAAGAAGGCTGCTGGAACACGTGCTATGTTTGCCCCATACATCTCTGAGGATCTCCGTCTCCGCGTCTTGTCTCTGCTACATGTCGGGGTTTCTGTGGAAACCATAATGCAAAGACACAGTGAATCAGTGAAGAGACAGGGAGGGCCATGCAACCGTGATGACCTTCTAACCCACAGATATGT
Organism: Vitis riparia; assembly: GCF_004353265.1. Lineage (NCBI taxonomy): Eukaryota > Viridiplantae > Streptophyta > Magnoliopsida > Vitales > Vitaceae > Vitis > Vitis riparia. Next base: position 9,713,931 of record NC_048443.1, read on the forward strand.
TAGAAGACAGGAGAGGAGCATCAGACGTTCTACTTATGAATTGGACACAGATGATGCAATCAGCATCAGAATGTGGGTTGAAAGCCACCAGAGTCATGTTTTCTTCTATCAGGATTTCTCTGATTCTGAACCTTTTACTTTGGGTATTCAAACAGAGTGGCAGTTGCAACAGATGATTCGTTTTGGTAATCGCAGCCTAGTTGCTTCTGATTCTAGATTTGGAACAAACAAATTGAAGGTATTCTTGTTTAGTTATATCATCTGCTCCTATTACCTGTCATTGTCAATTTAATGATGTGTAGTGCATACTCCAGAAGCTAACTTGTTCTGTTCTGCAAGTTCATGTAGTATCCAATTCACAGTCTTATCGTGTTCAACTCAGACAAGAAGGCCATCCCAGTTGCTTGGATAATATCACCAATATTTTCTAGTGGGGATGCACACAAATGGATGAGGGCTCTTTACAATAGAGTTCATACAAAAGATCCAACATGGAAGCTGGCTGGATTCATAGTGGATGATCCTTTAGCTGATGTCCTCACAATCAGGTTGGCTGCTAAATCTTTCATCTGCACCAATTAAATATCAGTCAGATAATACTAGGATCAACTTTTCTAGAAAAGATACTCAAGGATCATTCCTAGGGTGAGCAATGGGCATCTAGCTATTGTATTATTTAATTAACCCGGATATGATCGGTTGGGCTTGTGTTCGACATCTTCAACTGGTTTAAATCAGCAGGTTGGGTACTGCTGACTGAACTTTTAACTGTTAGGCATTGATTTGAATATGTATACATTAACAAATGACAATTGTTGTCTAACCCACCAGGGCAGCCCAGTTGATCAGGGCGAACACTAGGAAGTGTGGCCTCAATAAATGACACATGGTCCTGGGTTTGAATCTTACCACTGATGATACTTTGAATTTACCCGGTGCTGGTTGTTGCGGGGCAGTCAGCACCCTAAGGTTTGAGTCCTCATGAAGAGTCCTAAGGGCTTGGCTATGGAAGGTGCCTCGGTTAAAAAAAAAGAAAGAAATAAATAAATACAAAAATAAAAAAATTAAAAAAATTGTTGTTTGGGTTTTTATTACATTGAGGCTTATTCTTAACCTTAGCCCTTGACTCCCCTACTGCCCACAATGGTCCTTTATTATTTGCTAAGCATGGAGCATATGTTTAGATGTTTGGATATCCAATTAATGCATCATGTCTTTTATATAATACGGACTGTGACTCACCTCAGTAATATAATTCTTACCATCTGAAGTATTGCATTTCAATTCGAATAGGAATAGATTTTGGTTAAAAAGTAGGCAGTTGATCTGTTTGGTCTAAATCCAACTTAAAAGGTGAAGTTGGTAGTTTGAATCAATGAACCTGTTCTCATAAAAAAAAAAGATCAATGAACCTGCAAAAAATTTATTCAAATGGAAGAATGGTAGGATGATGTAGGGATGTCATATCATTTATATTTATATTTTTTTAACATATCATACTTGCTTGAATTGAAATGATAGTTCTTTTTCTGCATTTTTTACTCAGAGAAGTGTTTCAGTGCTCTGTATTGATATGCTTTTGGAGGGTTCGTCATGCATGGCATAAAAACTTGGTAAAGAAGTGTTCAGGAATTGAGATGCGTGCTGAGATATCGAGACAGCTTGGGCAGGCAGTTTCCAAAGTCTGCAGACGACATGCGACAGTGGGTGTGTTTGAGGATATCATGGAAGATCTTGTTGATAGCTCTGATTTCATGGATTATTTCAAGGCGATCTGGTATCCTAGAATGGGTTAGATGCTTCTCTTTTTGGATAAATGAATATTTTTGGACAGACAAATTCTTTCTTACCCTTTAACTAATTCCATAGCACTTGTATTTTTCATCCCAACTCATCAATGTTTACCAGAAATCAATCATTTGAGACCATTGAATCTGTGAATTATTCTTTGGATGGATCATAACCTCCAACATACAAGATAGAATATTCTGATCATGTGAATAATGTTGATCTTGGCTTGTATTCGTACATGCATGCATACATACATAAATAGGAATATAGATCTGTCCCTGGAGTTGGTCTTCCAATTGTGTGGTGGACGAGATTAATTACAGAGAAGTTAAACTTAGTTGTGCGGATGAAAACTACAGAAGCTAGCAGTAATAGCATCGAGTTATTTCTTTTTTCTATGTGAAATCCTGTTCTCTTTTAAAATAAAATTGAACAAAAAAATGTTTGCTTTGATTCAGGGATGTGGATCTCTGCTCTGCAAACTCTTCCACTTGCCAGCCAGGAGACGTGTGCAGCAATGGAGTTCTACCACAACCAACTGAAGCTCAGGTTGTTAAATGAGAAGGAACCTAGTGTTTATCAGCGAGCTGATTGGTTGATTGATAAGTTGGGTATGAAAGTGCATTCCTACTTCTGGCTTGATGAATATTCAGGAAAGGATGATTTCTCACGATATTGGAGAGATGAGTGGGTGAGTGGTTTAACATCTTGGCGCAAAGCATTGAAGATTCCAGATTCTGATGTTGTCTTGGAAAGGAGATTTGCAAAGGTTATTGATCAGCAGGATCAGGATAGAGCGCATATTGTATGGAACCCTGGTTCTGAGTATGCAATTTGTGACTGCAGTTGGGCAGAAATGGGAAACCTGTGTGAACATGTGTTCAAAGTTATTAGCGTATGTCGCAATAATGGGTCTTCTATGTCATCTATCAGCCTATTTCAGTACAAGCAAGCTTTAATCAATATGCTAAACTGCCCACCCAATGATTCTTTGATTCGTGATCATGCTGTTTCTTTAGCAGTTCATGTGCAGATACAGTTAAATACGTTAGTTGATCCAGAAAGTAGCCAGACTATTGTAGATGTCAATAAGCAACAACACAATGGGGTAGCATCTGCTGATCAACAGAGGGATATAGTACAAGAAAGCAATTGTCCTAAGGAGAATGTATCATCTTCTAGGGAGAGTGGTGATAGTGTTGGACATGAGGCTCCTGGTGGTATTGGAGGTGTTTTGGGTGGTGATTTGATTGATAAGGTAGCTAGTGGAGAAGGCTATTGTGGTGAGACTGCTGGAGATGAAATTCCTTGTTCGGATATGGATGTTGATCCGTCATCCATCTGTAACCCGCCATCTGGATTATTTTCTCTTGATGGACTGGTGTCTAGTGATATTTTCTCAGAGAATGGAGAGAGATGTTTGGTTGATGCAGAGCTAGATATGCCTGAGAACCATCCTTCTGAAGGTGATGCTTTTACAATTCGAAATGGGTTTGAAGATGATGATTCGGACACCCCTCTGCTAAACATGATGGATATGGAGCCACAAATCCATTCGCAAATGGTGGAGTCTCCAGAGGAATGCAACATGATCCATCAAAATGGTGATTGCAGCGAGAATGCAGGGCCATTGATTGTTTCTAACACAGTGGATGGCAATACTCAATTCAATGAGACCTTCCCACCCTCAATATCCAAGCCTACACCTGTTGAGGTACATCCAGTTGATATGGTTGAAACTTCAGGTGTCACAGAGGACAAAGAAAGGACAGATCTGGAAATCGAGAGAAGCCTGAGTAAGAACCTACCCTTGACTGATAATGCTGTTCCATTAAATGGGGTTCAAGATATCTTAGCAAATGATGCAGATAAAGTTGGCAGCAAAATATCTGAATGCCCAGAATCATCACAAAACTACTTGTCAAAGTCAGGTGATGGGGAACAAAAACAAGAGACAGTGCCTGTAGCTCGTGAAACAGTTTCTTGAAAGAACCCATCATCTACTGCTGAATCTTTTATGGTTAGGAGTGAATCTCTAAAGAGCACTGAAGATGGTGATTGACATGGTAAGGAAATCAGGGGGTGGAAAGAAGCATCACAGGAGAGTCGTCTGCACCAACTAGATGCTACCATGGTGACTGTCTGAAGGCTTAGAATTGTTTCTTTGATGTATATACACCTTTTTTTTTTCTCATTTTGAAGCATCTGAAAAGCCTTAACCCCATAAGAGGTTAAGGTGTTAGGGAATTGATAAATTATATTTAGTGTGGAAATTTTCAGGTGCCTATTAATTTGAATATTGGGAAAACACAGTGCCTTGTTAGTTTGATTTCTTATACAGCTTGTTATGGTCCTACCCCACCAAAAGGATGAGTTAAAATGAGTTCATTTTGTGTGTGTGTTGAATCTGTGGAGGTGAGGGAGCGAAGATTATTTGATTTTGATTATGTTGGTTATTGTATGTTACCATTTATATTATGTCATTTTTGCTGTAGCGGGGTTTAATACATGATCCAGTTGGGTAAAATGTTTCTAGTTTTCTCAACTACATTATATATATTATTATTAATATTCGACTTTTTGGATTTGAGTGGGGGTCGACTTTATTTTATTTTATTTTATTTATTTATTTATTTATTTATTATTATTATTATTATTAGAACTAAGAGAATGAAAAGGAAGAATCTTAAAGAAATTTCCATGATTTTATTGATTCCACTGTTTAGTATTACAAGATTAATATATATATATAGAGGGAAATGAGCATTTTCTTGGGGTGATCTTAGTGTTTGTTGAGACTAGAACATGTGGTGATAGGACTGATGAGGGGTCTTGAAGGATTGGGTTCTCTAGTTTGACACAAATGGAAACTCAAAGGTTTAGTGGAGACATATGGGTCTTTTGAAGGATTGAGCGTGCCACTAACTTTCTTACATGTGTAAAACACCATATGACAAACTAACTTCTTATTTTATAATCCTAACACCCCCCTTAAATTCAGAGTAAACAAAGGAAACTTGGTATTGGGTACAACTTTGGTAAAAATATATGTTGTTTGATTGCTCGAAGGAACATGCCTTTACATCAATAACCTTTTGAATAACTTTCTCATGCACAAAACACAAATCAAGCTCAATATGCTTAGATCTAGCATGTAAAACTGGATTTGCAAATAACAATACTATACTCAGATTATCACACCACACTACTGGAGCTCTTAGTAATTTGATCCTCAACCCGCTTAATAAGGCAGCTAGCCATGTGATATTAATCGTTAGTCTAACTAAGCTTCTATATTCTGCTTCTATAGATGACCTAGAAATAATATGTTGTTTCATTGAGCACTAAGAAACTAGATTGTTCCCAAGATAAACACAATACCTAGAGGTAGATCTTGTATCATCTAGACTTGATTTTCGATCAACGTCACAAAATCCCATCAAATCTAAAGTGGTTGAACTAATCAAATGAAGTCCATACTGAATAGTGCCTTTCAAGTATCCAAGAATCCTCTTTATTGCTTCCCAATGTTCTTCTTATGGATCCTTCAGATATTGACAAACTCAATTGACATAAAAGGAAATGTTCTTCTTGTGGATCCTTCAGATATTGACAATCTCAATTGACATAAAAGGAAATGTCTAACCGGTGATAGTGACATATTGAAGTGCACCTACAACACTCCTATAGAGTTGAACATCCTTCACTATACCACTTACAGAGGTTGCAAGTTGTTGACCACTAATCATGAGAGTATTATAGCCATTTGCATTGTGCATTTTGCCTTTGCATAAGAGATCATGCACATATTTAGTCTGAGATAAGTGTAGACCTTTAGTAGTGTATTTCACCTATATGCCTAAAAAATAGTCTATCTTACCAAGATCCTTAAGAAGAAAACTCTTGTTTAACTATGAAAATAACTGTTGAATTACATAAGGATAGTTGCTAGTAACCACCATATCATCAATATGTACTAAGAAAAAAGTAGTGTGATGTGTAGTGCACCTTGTGAACAAAGACTGATAAGATTTAGTAGATGTAAAACCAAAACCTAGAAGTGTTGCATAGAGTTTCTCAAACCAAGCACGTGGTGTCTTTTTGAGATCATAGCGAGACTTGTGGAGTTTGCATACCAAATAAGAGGTGGACTTTTCAATAAAACCTTTAGGTTGTTATATATAAATTTCTTCCTGTAGATTTCCATTTAGAAAAGCATTGTTGATATCAAGTTGTTGAATTTTCTAATCACCATAAGAAATTGCATTTTCAGTCACGATCAATAATTGTCACCATATGTTACAACCCCATGACTAAAACCAGTGATTAAAATATCACGATATTTCGACGAAATATCGCTGAAATATCATGTATCGATGGAGTTGGAAATGATATTTAGGGCGGATATATCGGCGAGGGACTTGAACCCTCACCAAAAAGTAGCATAAGCGTCCAACATACCACCAAGGCAAGTTTGCCCTTTAATATATATATATATATATATTAAAAGTATCATATCAATAAAATATTAAAAAATACTTTAAACAACAAATAAATTATAATTATTTTATAATTAAATGAAAAAAAATTTCATTTAGTAGATTAGCAAAAATAAAAAAATTATCATAATAATTTTCTTCATAGTGTTTTTAATATTAAAAAATTATACATTTATCATAATTTATTTTATATCATTTAATAAAATTGAATTAAATGTATCATAATTTTAATATTAAATATATTTTAAAATTAGACATATTATAATCAAATATCATAATATTATTATTGAATAATATTTGATGTAATTTAATAATCAATGTACAATTATATATATATATATATATATATATATATATATATATATATATATATATATATATATATATATATATATCAATTTCTTCAACAAAACAACTTTAAAAAGTCTATTATACTTTTAATTTAAGAGTTATATATATATTATAAATTTTGATCAATTTAGATTAATCGATATTTTTTGTCAAAATATCCGTCAATATATCTCCGATATATTTGTAAAATCGAAGTACCGATATATCCGTAATTGCTAATATTTTTATCCTTAACTAAAACCAAGTGTCACAGTCTTAGGAAATCGTGATCAAGCTTCACAATAGTAGATGCAGGTAAAGGTATTGGTCATGGTTTTTTTACGTGGTCGTAACCTTATGGTTTGTTTTTTGTGACAATCATAAAAACCATGACAAAAAGAGAGGGACACTTTGTTGTTTTCCAGATGATTTGGTCATGGTCAACTAAGTGACCATGACTAAATGTAGAATTATTAAGTGACCATCACCAAATGTAGACTTCTGGTCATGATCAACTAAATGACCGTAGCTAAATGTAGACTTATTGTCAATGTAAACGTGACTACATATAAACTTATGGTCATGATCATATAGTTTATCGTGATTAAATATAGACTTATGGTCACACATTTAATGACTGTGACTAAAATTTGTTATATTTAAATAGTTAGTCTTTTATAGATTCACATTTTCCAAACCTTCATAATCTTCAAAATTCTATTGCCTTGGTTGAAATTTTTGTATCATTTGAATCATTTGTTCTTGAAGTTGTGTTTGCATTTGTCTGTACATTTCTATCATTTTTCCTTCAAACTTTTCTTTCACTTCTTCTTGTGTCTTTCTTTGAACTTCTATCAACCCCTCTTTAAATGTTTCTTTCACATGTGAGAGTTCTTCAATTGCATTTGTAAACTTTTGTTCCGCAACTACTAGCAATTCTTGAGCATTTTCAACTTGTGTTGCAAGAGTGCTTACTAATCATCTTCTACTAGTAGAACCAAAGATTGTAGTAGGACCAAATCCATACCCTCGAACACATCCATGCCTCTTTGGACCTATCACTTGGGTATATATCTTGGCTACAAATGTAGATGTAATAGATGATGTAGAAGCAAAAGAAAATATCCTCTCAAGTTGGGATAGTAGCTACTGAAATTGGTCATGAAATTATAAAAAACAAAAATAATTGTTAGATTTATAAAATAATTTTGTATGTTGCTATGATTGAAATACAACTATATAAAATTTATTTACTTCATTAGCATAATTTCCTTAGAACAATCATCAATAAGCATCACATCATTTTTTTTGTATGTGTCAATACAAACAACTCAATTCTATTAGGCTCGATCTGATCCTTCCTTTTTTATGTCTATTCTTATAAGTGAAACAATTTAGCTTTTTTTTTTTTTATGAACTATCTATATACAAACAAATCTTACAATAATAAATTTTCAACCTATTCATATTGAATTTGGGCATAACTTATTTATCCTGATGTATGTTTTATCACTTACTTTGCTCTGTTTGCTTTGTTTTTTTTTTTTTTTTTTTATATATATATCTTACATCAAATAAAAAATAACATGTCACTTATATAGATACTAGAAACTTAATAAAAGTTACTATATATGAAGTAATAGGTTAATATAACTAATAAACATTATCTTATGTCAAGGTGTGTATCACAACATACATTATCAAGAAAACATCATTATGTTTACCTTGCCTCAGGTGTGCCCCAAAAATGAATGAGCCACCTCTACTCATCATCTGATAAGTGTGGAAGTCGATGGCACAATCTTTCCTCATCTATATCATAAGAGGCATAATATCTGGCCTTCATTTTGTTCCTATGACTTCTGAATAAATTTCCTTAGCAACTAATAATATAGTTCTTACATGCTTCATCTACTTCATATTTCTCCTATATTTTATTAAAATATCACGTATAAATAAAACTTATCAATTTTAAACAATAACATTAAAATTTAGATGAATAGTACTTGATATATACTAATACTAAAACCCAAATCTTTTCATTTGCGTTGTCACTAACATGATTCTAATCTTGAACTTGGATGGGTACATTATGTTGAGATCGAACCAATGTCCCCATATAACTTGAAAGTCTTTCCCTTTTTCTATCATAAACAATTTGCCCTTTATTATTAAATCTTGCAAATTTCTTTTCGTTTGGTTTCATACTCAGTAAATCTAAGTTGCATGTTGGCCCACATGTCTTTTTTTTGCTAGAGGAGGAACTTGTTAAAAGTAATAATAGGATTATAAGAAACAAAATTTATTTATTTTATATAAAGTTAAACATTAATTTTTTTATTTAAAAAATTAAATATATGTAAACATATTTATCATATATAAAACGAAACAAAATTTTCTTAATCATACTAATAGTGGAAGGATATGAAGAATCAGAAGGACTAGAACTACTAGGAGTAGTAGTCATAGGTGGTTGCATGTATGAGAGTTGTTGTAAATTCTTCAACTCATCTTTTGGAGCCACTATCTGCACTCTTCCCCTTCGATGTGACATTTCCTACATAATAAAGTAAATTATAAAATAGAATAAAGCATATAAATAGTGTGGAATAAATTACAACTTATGGACCAAATAAATATATATTATGTGCTTACCAATAATATTATTAGCTATACATCATGTATATCATCATCATTAATAAATTCATTCTCTTTCAACAATGTTTCCTTGTGGTGATAGTAAAACATTTGTGTAGATAGTTTCTCCTACAATATCATTTCTATCTCAATTGATTAAATCATTCTCAACCAAGTCATGCACATAATGTTGACTATGAAGTGTTATAGGTTGTTGATATGATCATCAGTAGATGCTTCCCAATTCATATCATAAACCCCTCGAGTTTGTATCTCTACAACGGTGTGCTATTTTGTGTCATTTGAATTTTGAACATAGAAGACTTGTTTTGCTTGAGATACAAGCACAAATTGTTCATTTGTGTATATGGTTCGTTCAAAAAATCAAACACATGAATCCATATTAATAATTTTTATCCCCTTTCCAATATTGATTACATCATATCAGTCACACTTGAATAAAATAACTTTATTTCCACTGAGATAATATAGCTCGACCATGTCAGTTAGCATACCCTAGTAGGAAACACAACTAGAGATTGGGTTCATATCTCTTGCACTTGCAAAGCTTAATACCTCTATGGTTACAATAACTCCAATATTTTGAATTTTTTTTCTCTCTCGTTCTTTTGTATAGAATCTAAACCCATTAAGTGCTAAGAACATGAGATGTTGGATTTTCTATTGTATGTCTCATGCATTTGAAAATGGCTAACCCTCCATTTGTTATGTTATTTGCAATGACGTAATTCATTTCTTCACAATTATGCTTTGTTTCAACATCATGCAAATATCTTAAACAAAATGTTGCACATTATTCTGCTATGCACTTTTTAGCAATAGAACCTTCTGGACGATTCTTATTACACACATAAGGCTTCAATGTGCGTAAGCACTTGTTTTTTCCCACCATGATAGATATGTGTCATAAACTATTTAAAACCAAAATTAATTAAATGATAACATACCTCTTGATAGGATACATCCATTGATATTGCACTGGTTTAACAACCCTTATCTCACTTGCAATATGGACAGGTAAATGCACCATAACATCAAAAAATGATGGAAGAAATATTCTTTCTAATTTGCAAAGTGTGATTATTATGTCATTCTTGAGGTGCTTTAATTGATTTGTTTTTAACACTTTGAGGCATAGTTGTTGGAAAAAGCTACATAACTCAACTATAACAGTAGAAACATTCTTATATGGTACTCCACAAATTGCAAGTGGAAAGAGTTGTTGTATGAGAATATAACAATCATAAGACTTCAATCCAAAAATCTTTCTTTCATTCACTTGTACACATTGAGAGATGTTAGAAACATAACTATCTAAGACCTTCACTTCTTTAAAAAATTTACAGAATTCTTTTTTTTTCATTTGAAGTTAGTGAATAGCATGCAATAGGCAGTGTAACTCTATTCTCTCTTTGAATCTGGTGAAGTTGTTCTCTAATACCCATAACTTGCAAGTCAAAACGACTATTCAAATTGTCCTTCAATTTACCCTCTATACTCAATAAGGTGTCAACTATACTATCACATATATATTTTTTTAATATATATTACATCCAAATTGTGACACAAAATAAGAGTTTTCCAAAATGACAATTGAATAAAAAAATGTTCTTCTTTTTCCAATTATGCTTAAGTTCAGCATGCTCTTTTTTTCTTTTTGTTGACATCTTGTTTTTTGATGTCTTTCCCAAAGCAATATGTTCCATTCCATCTAGTTGATGTATAACATTTTCCCAAAAAATTCTTTAGGTGTTGCTTTATGTTCCTCACTTCCATCAAAATACCTTTTATCATGTCGAAATCTATGATCAGTTGGTAAAAACAAACGATGACCTATGTAATACCATTTCTATCCATTTTGTAATCGATATGAACAACTATCCTTGTTACAAATAGGGCAAGCAAATTGCCCTTTAATACTCCAAACTAAAAGATTTGCAGATGCAGGAAAATCATTGATAGTTCATAATATAGCTATATGCATACAAAAATTTTGTTTTGTTGAAACATCATATGTTTCAACCCAACCTCCCATAAATCATTTAACTCATTTATCAATGGTTACAAGTATATGTCAATGTCATTTCCAGGTGCAATTGGACCAAGAATAAGGAGTGACAACATAAAAAATGTTTGCTTCATGCACATCTAAGGTAGTAAGTTATATGGAATAAGAACCATGGGCCACATGTTGTAGGAAATTGACATATTTTAAAAAGGATTGAACCCATCACTTACCAAACCAAGCCTAACATTTTGAGGTTCTAATGCAAATGAAGGGTATACCTCATCAAAGTTTTTCCAAGCTAGAGAATCCACTAAATGCCTTATTATCTCACCTCTATGCGACCATCAATATGTTATTTCATGTGAGAAGTTGTCTTAGATGACATGTATAACCTTGAAGTCTTGGTTTTAGAGGAAAATAATGCAAGACCTTAGCAAGAATTTTCTTCTTCTTTGATGACTTATTGAACTCATCTATAGAATGAACATCACTTGATTTCCATCTAGAGACACCACAAACAACACACTCATTTGCATTTGCATGCTTTTTTAATACAACATGCAATCTGAAGGGTATGCATCAATCTTAATATAATGAAAACCAAGGTCACGAAGTATTTTTTTTCTCTTTATAATAGCTACTTGATAATGTCTTACCCTTAGGAAGTGTCTCATTCAACAATTCAAGCAACATTGTAAAGGACTTGCTGCTCCATCCATTAAGACATTTCATATGAAATAGTCTTATGATAAAAAACAACTTTGTGAATTTTTTACACCTTGGATATAGTTCATGCTCTGCATCCCTCAACAAATTATAAAATTTGTTCACATTCTCATTTGGCGTTTCAAACTCATCATGAACATGTGGACTTATTTCAGTGTCCATTAAAACACTAGTATTTGACATTTCAAATGCATCTTTTAACATTTCTTACATCTCAGCATGTACATAAGATTCATTAGTATTAGTATTTTGTAGGTTCATAAAACTTGTATTCCCCGTGCATCAATCTTCACACATAATTTCTAGCTATCCTATTGTCTAACAAATGATAATACATAATTTCTCAATTCTACATAAGACAATTGTTGTAACGAATGCAAGAACATGAGAACATTTCCTTTCCTGATGCATTGCTAAAGCCAAAGTCTAAAAACTTGAAAACTCCTTTATCATATTCACTACTTATTATTGACTTTTGCATCCAACTCTTATCTATTAGCATTTTTCTTGTAATTTTATGAATTAAAACCTTTAATCACATAACAATGAATCTTCATATGAACTTATAATGTATGTGATATGCTTTCTATAATCTCAAACTCCTATATTAGGTAGTGGTTCCTATCCCATTTAGAAATATGTAATACTTAAGAATTAATTGCCCATATGCTTAGTTTCATTTTGACAAAATTTCGATAATATTTTTCGATAATTTTCCAAGTACATGAATTGGCCAAGGTGTGAACATACTATTAGTTAGCTTAACTAAGCTGTTAATAATATGTCACATTGTCCAAATATGCACCTAGAGAACAATGAACATTGTAGTAAAAATTTATCAATATAGTAAAGCATAAGCGAGAGATTTCATAGATATTATATATTTCTAAATTGTCCAAGCGAACAATTCAAGCATTATTTGCAAAAAATTTCACCAATTATATGCAAAACATAGAGGTTGAAAACTTAAATATGACCACGATAAATAATCATATTCACATTTTTATAACTTATATGTTTTCAATATATGATAAAAGAGACATTTGTCTTGCAAGGATATTTGAATGGGTTATCTACGGTTTCCTAAATTGAAAATGAGTAAATTTGAATGAGGAAGATGCTAACATTAAATTGAATATTATAATGAATAGAAAAGAAAAAATAAAAATAGAAACACCTATAAGAGAAAATCTAAATAAAAATTGAAAAGGTAATCAAAATAAGTGAGGAAAGAAGAAATGGATATATAAACTTAAACTAACATCAAGTTATATTATTATTTGGAAGTATAAGAGAACTTAGAATTTTATGTATAAAAACTAAGGTAGTAATTGGACATAAATATTGTGCTAAAATATGTCTCAATTTAGCTAATAAAATCAAAATTTCATAATGATTCTTAAACAACATATCTTTTTAACAACTTCACTCTCGTAGCATATACTATTTTGCTTTAAGACTTGATTTCTCTCTTTCATATGATAAATATCGTGCTAAAATAGACTATTAATTTAAGGATGAAAATAAAGAAAAAGTTAAAGTTAGAATGGAAGAAAGGCTGAGAGTATTATGATAAATAGAGTTAACTAACTATTGCCTCTAAATTATTTATGCTTTATCCTATCAAAGCTAAAAATTAAAAAAAAAATCCAACATTTTTAATAGAATTTTCATCTATGATTAATTCTTAAGTTTCCCATAAAAATTTACTAAATATTCATGTTTTCACGAAATCAAATTTGATATGTAGCTATTCAGATTATTTCTATTTTCTATTTGTTTTAAAAAACATTTGATATTCAACTATTCAATATAATATTTTGGAATATCAAGTCCAATAATAATGGAGCTTTCCAATAACATATGGTAGAATTTTATCAATTGTCAAGTAACGTCAGAATTCTTTAACACTTTAAATTAATATCCATCTACAAAAATTGACTACTTTAATTTTCCCACGTGAGTGGTAAATATAATAATAATAATAATAATAATAATGGTTTTTTAATTCAATAGAATTTTATCCATCACCAATCATAACCAAAATTGTTTAAAATTTAAAATTAATATCCACCTATAAAAGTTAGCTACTTTGATTTTCCTATGTGAGTGAACTGAGCTTATAATTGAATATAGAAGGATAATGTGCGTCCCCCCCACACACACACACCCACATGCACGCACGCGCGCACACACACACATATATATTAACGAACAAAAATTCTTTACCAAACACCAACAAAATTCTTTAACAGTTAAAATTAATATTAACTAACAAAGTTTGCTATTTTAATTTTCCCTACGTCGGTTTCATCTATTAAGTTTCAAATTAATTTTTTCATGGTAATATAAATATTGCTATTTGTTTACTTTTAAAGTGCAAGTAGAATTTAGTATCTTTTTGTTAGGATTTTTGGAAAGTTGTTCTTTCCTTGTAGGATATAATTTAGCATTTTTAGAATCTTTTATGTGGATTTTGTTGCATTAGAATCTTGGGTAAATATTCATTCTTAAAAGAAAAAATAGAAAGGAAAAAAAAAAAAGAAACTAAAAATATTTATCAAATTTAATAATTTTTAATTTAAAAATATATTTATCTTCATGCTTTCTTTTGTGATTCTATTTCTTTACATTATTATTTTTTATTTTAATATTTTCTATCATTCCTATAAAATTTTAATGAATTTAAATTGTATTATTGAAATTTGATATATATATATATATATATATATATATATATATATATATATATATATATATATATATATATATTTCATTTTTCATATAAAATAGGAAATATAGTGTTAAATATTTCATAAATTAAAAGTGAACATGTATTTATTTTTCAAAAGTTTTAAATTTTAAATAAAAATATAAACTATCTAAGAAATATTAAATAGGTAAGCAAGTTGACTTTATATAAATTACTACTTTATTTTTTTATATTCTATTGAAATAATTTTAATTTTTTTATCAAAATAATCCAAAATTTTATTATTTTATCTCAACCTATATGGTTACCACAATAAGAAAAAAATAAAGATAATTTTATAGTTGAAATCATTACAAATATTTTAAATATTTAAAGATCACATGAAATTTTTTTAAAAAATTATACTTAAAATAAAAAATATTTCAAAAAAATTAAATAAAGTATCTGTTGTGGAGATGTGATGGCAATAAGAATGTACTCACAACGTACCTGGAACTAGTAGAAACCCATTACCCATCTTGATTATTATTTTGCATATTTCCAAATAAATAAATTTCCCCAAAAATTCAATCCTAACATTTTCTCATCCAACATCAATTTTTCGGTAGTTTCCGCCATTTTCTTGGAAACCAAATAAGCTAAATCTTTGATGGGTCTTCCTCACTTGCATCCATGGCAAATTCTCTCTAATCTACAACACCCACTACTCCATCACTTTCTACTAATTTTTCTTCATACTTTTTTTGTTTGGTTTGTGAGAAAAATAGTCACATAGAAGAAAGTTGCAACCCATTTGGATTTTCCTGAGAAAATAGCTTTTGGATTACAATAGGAGTGAGTTGTGTTTTTATTGAAGAAACTATGTTAGAGAATGCTATATTATATTCTATAAGGAAGAATCTCCCAAAAATCCTAACATAAAGAGACCAAAATCCATTGGTATTTGGACAAATATTGAACAAAGACAATCCACCAAAAAATAAAAACAAAAACAAAAAAATCACCCTTCTTTATCCGAGTTTATATCCAATCTTAAAAGATAATCCACCAAAAAATTAGTTTCTTAGGTGAAAACCCCTTGACATGCATTCATTCATTTCCAATGTCTCTTTTAGAATTTACTACAAAGAAAATAAAAGGCATAAAACTTTAATAAAGTTAAAGCTAAAAACACAACATAAAATGAAAGGAAAAAAAAAAACCAACTTTTTAGATTTCTCAAAGATCAAAACAATAATAAAAAAGTTACAAACTTTGTTTACCATTTCTAAGTTTTTCTAATGGCTAAATGAAGATAATTGATAAAAGGGTGAGTGGGTTGACAAAGTACCGGAAAACGATGTGAAGAGTGAAGAGATTTACGAGTGAGAAGAAACTCTTAGTTTTGGTTTTGTGGTTCTGTGCGTCATCAAGAGTAATAAGTTTGCTGGAAAGTTTATAATCTCAATGTTCTTAAGTTTGACAAACTAAAAATATTAATAATACTAATTTAAAAAAAATCACTTTTATATTAAGTTTTTTCAAGCCAAAAGTTCTAAGCTTTTTTGATGTTGAGAGATGTTTTTCATAAAGTTATAAAAAAATAGATAGATTCTATTAAATTTACTTTCATATTTTATTTGTTTAATTTAAAATTATATTATTTTTAAAGTTCCTTTAATTTAATTCTAAAATCAAATAACTTTTTTTTTTATTATGTTTTTATCATCATTTTTTTCAAGATGCATATTTTATGGTTTGCTTGGATGAACTTTTTTAAGTGGACTTTGAAAATTTGAAATTTCATTTTAATAAAATAAATTACTATTGATATGTATTTTCATATTACATAATTTTATACTAACAGTACAACAATGCCTCTATATCCTTATATCACTTTATAAAGGAACATCAATTTGTCATTTTTAAAATTTTTAATGTCTTATAACATGGCTTTATTAATGAAATTTCTTATAAGTTAATACTTCCACCATTGGAAGAAAGAAATAAAAATTTAAAATTAATAAAATATAAAAAATATATATATAAAAATCTATCTAAAAAAAGAAAAAAAAATGGAAGTTTAAATAAAATGAGTTATTTACATTGAAAACAACTAACATTAATTTTTTAAAAATACAATATTTTCTAAATATATTTCTATCCATAAAATTTCAGTTAACTAAAAGCATTATTTTTGTTAGATGTCTAGTAAATATGAGTTTACAAAAGAAAAAAGTAATTAGAAATTGAGAAATAAGATTGAATTGAATAACTATGAATTAATAGGTAATATTAATGATGATAAAATTTCATAATTAAAAACTATGACAACTAAATATTTTTCTAAATAAAAAACTTTTGAACTTTAAAAAAAAATGTTTGAGTAACTATGAAAAGGAAAACTTTCTAATATAATTAGATAATGTTTATCATTAGTTTCAAATCTCTGATTTTCTATACCGAATGTATAGATTATATAACTCATCTTATTATCATCTTGACAAAAAAAAAAATTATTTGATAATGAGATTTGCATTGTCTTTTATATGAAACTTATTATTAACAATAAATAAGTTAATTAGATCTTAATTGTTAATAGTTTTATCTTGTTACTTAAAATTTAGTTACTACTTTTATTGTTATTTTAAATACAATAAGAATTATTTATTGTATATAAAATCAAAATTTCTTTTAATTTACTTAACCCACACTTGCATTTAAATTTTTTATCGAATAGTATTAAATTGAGCCAATATTTTTATACTAATATACTAAACTATATTTTACTTCTTATCAAAGCATTGATAGTGAGAAAATAAAGGCTAATCTTAAATGAGAAAAATACAACAAATTTAAGCACAAGAGAAGCAAATATAAAGAGATAGAGCTAGAGAAATCAAATTCAGATTTTATAGTGGTTCGACACTTCCTTGCCTACATCCACTCTTCTCAAACTCCTAACTGGGTGAGGGTTTCACTAACTTGAAGCTTCAACCAAACTACTTATCACCTTTACACTTGGATTCCGGCTCCAATGGGTTCTTACACAATCTCTTTAAATTTCAACTCACTTGGAGTTTTAACACTCAATTTACAGATATGAATCTCTCAATCTAGCTCAAAAAAGGCTCAAATACAACTCAAGGCTAGGATGAATCACAAAAGGTGCACTAAAGGATATGCAAATGAGATTTAATGCACCAAGAAAAGAAATGAGAGCTTTGAAGGCAAGAACAAGTGGGTAGACAAATAAATGCAAGTGATCTCTTGCTCATAAATGAAGTGGAGCTCTCTATTTATAGGTTTCTAACCTTGGGAGCCAAAAAAAGTAAAAAAAGCAGCCTCAACCGGTCAAGCTTGGGGTCGATTGGTTCACTAGCCATTGGAGCATTTAATGCTTTGGTAGGTTATCGTTGCTTCAATCGGACTTCGACCGGACCTTGACTGGAGGTCGACCGGGAAGGAAAGGCTATTGGAAGAAAGAAAGTGTTTTTTGCACTCATCGATCGAGAAGAGGGAACCGGTCAATCGGTACCCTATCCGGTTGAGCCGGTTGGGCAGTGCCTTGACTGGTTCATCTTTTTTGGCCCGAAAACCTATCTTTTTCTAGTTTTTTCTCTTCTAACACTTAAGCAAGGTCTTTAGGTAAATTAATATGTCAATTTTAAAGCGATTTCCCTAAGGTTTATTTGATAAAACTCGGGTTTTGATGGAAATGTAACTTTAAAAAATAAACCAAGTTTTTCAAAGATGCATGAAATGATATGTAAAACCTAAATGCACTCATGCATTCATCTTATATTTGTTTCTTATGATTAAAGATCTTCCAAACGTCTTGATCTTGCATCCATTAGGTCCTTTGATGAATTTTCAAATTAATACCTGAGATTCTTAATAATTAAAACCAATTAATAACTTAACCGTGAGTTGTTATCATTAAAACCTGATTAGGAGAACCCTTGGGGGCTAACAAATAGAAATAACGAAATATATGTGTATATGTATATGCATGTATGTATGCATGTATAAGGTCTTCTAAGAAATTATAGTTACAGATAACTTAAAAATCATTTAAAATAAATAACAAACTTTGGTCATGGTCACGTGAACCTATGACCATAGGATCAAAATATCTAAGATAAATTATAACCTTTGGTCATGGTCAATGTGAAATTCGTGACTGTAAATTACATACGATCATGGTTTCACAAAAAACGTGACTAAAACACTCCATCACATCTTTTGCCATGGTTAATGTAACACTCAATGTGACTAAAAATATTAGCGTTAGAATTGCCCTCCACTAAATATACATATAGTCATAGTGTCAAATAAAACCCTAACTAAAACACCCCTTTATCAATTCTTTGGTGACGGTTGATAAAATCATCATGACTAAAAATATTGGTGTCAAATGTTCCCTCAATTTTTTTCCCAAAAAATATAGTCATAGTGTTATCATGGTCGTGACAATATGATATCTCTGGTGACGAGATTTTGTGACCGTGACTAAATATTCATCATTAAAAACCTTTTTTTTTTTTTTTTTTTTGTAGTGAGTTCCTTACCAATGATATAGTGAGAACCATCATGATTGTAGTAGGCTTCACAATAAGGCTAAAAGTCTCTATATAAAACCAACAGTTTGATGAAACCCTTTTGCAATAAGTTTAGTTTTTATATTTGTTAATAGAACCATCTGGATTTTCTTTAACATTGATAACCCATTTGCAACCTATTACTTTTCTACCAGCTAGAAGTTCAACTAGAGACTAGGTATTGTTTCTCAAAAGAGTAGAATATTCATCTATCATGGCCATTTTCCAATTATACTCTATAAAGCTTCATCAACAGATTAAGGCTTTCTATTAACAATATACACTTTTGGTTTGAAGATGCCCATCTTAGATCTAGTGACCATAGAGTGTGTATTCATGGTAGCATTTGGGACAGATGATGATACAATAAGAGCATTAGATTCTTTTCGGTTTTCCAAGTGAGTGTGTATGAAGGGAACAATGACAGGAGGAATAAGAGTAATAGGAAATGTGATGAGTGTGTAGAAATGGAAGACATAGGTTGTACAAAAGAAAGAATTGGTGGTGATTGGCTAAATGAGATAGGTTGAGAAATGGAAGAATGTTGAGATTGAGAGGAAAGAGAAAATGGAAATAGATTTTCATATAGAAGAACATCTCTAGATATGAAAATTCTATCAAAAGGATTTAGACATGTGTAGTCTTCATGAATGAGGCTACATCCTAATAATGTGCATTGTACAGACCGAAAGGTAAGTTTATGGTTGTTATATGGTCTAGTGTTAAGATAACAAGCACAATCAAATATCCTAAGAGCTTTGTAATAAAGAAAATGATTAAAAAGAATTTGTAGATGACACTTATCCTGTTAGATTGGAGAAGATAACCTTTTATGCAATAACACAACAGTTTTGAATGATTCATCCTAATATTTGAAAGACATTGAGGCTCTAGCAAGCAAAGTAAGATCCATTCTTAACATGTCTATGTTTTCTCTCAGTAGTACCATTTTGTTGGTGAGTATGAGGGCAAGAGATTTTATAAATAATGTCATTTGTAGTAAGGTAATTAGTAAAAGAACGAAATTCACTTTCCCAATCAGATTCCAAGCATTTAATTTTAAATCCTAACTATAATTTAGCTTGAGCCTAGAAATTTTGAAAAGTTTGAAAAAAATCTAATTTGTTTATCAAAAGATAGATCCAAGTATACATAAAGAAGGTATCAATAAAACTAATATAGCACCTTAGCCATTGGATGATTGAATAGGTAATGGTCCCCATAAATCTGAGTGTACTAGTTATAGGGATTCCTAATATTCAGAGATGAAAGTAAGTGTTAGGAACCTAATATTACTCCGTTCCCATGCCCTATATCTCATAGGGTGCATGCATCTATCCCTAGGCATCTCTAAATCCATCGTAGCGGAAACATATGACTATAAAAACCATTATTAGATATAGATCTAGAGATATAGTATTCATACTTATGATTTGAATGTTCCTAGATCAAAATCCATCTAATGAAGAAAAAACTTGAATAGCCTGGAGATCTCGTACACCTAAGATATTCCGTTCGATGACTCAAACCACAATCTTGACACTTTAAAGTATGAGTAATAGAAGAGAGGAAGCTTTGGATTTCTCTCTCTCTCTCTCTCTCTAGAGGTGGAAGATGACTAATTGAAAGTCATGCATAATCTTTAACCTATAAGAGGGGTATTTATAAGGTTGCCCTCTAAGCTTAAGTCACTTGAGCTCATCAAGGCTTGGATCACTTAATCTGGCCCAAAACTGAGTCCTAATTGATTAATTAACCATATAAGGTCATCTACTTAATTAATTAGCCCAATCCAAAGACCTTGTTCATTATTCATTGTGCAACTTTACGTAATTACCAAAACACCTTTATGCACAAGAATGAACCTAGAGCTAATCTGACCCTCATGAACATCATGGTATATGAGTTCAAAGCGGAGACCACTAAAACCCATAGGAATACTGGATCCCTCATAATCCAATTTTGAAGTTGAATCAACGCTTCACTAAAGAGAATCAATTGCATTCCAATACCTTATGTAAATAACAATGACATAAAGCTTAGGTCTATGACATACTATCCACTACATGCAAACTCCTCATGAACTGATGTTTGTAATCTAACAAGTTAGTGTTATCAACTATCAAGATTACCTCTCAAATCCTTGAATTACAGATTTTACTTATTATGTGATCAACTGACATACTCTAACTCTAAGAAGTATATATCAAATTTCACTAAAGGAATTACTGTGACCATATATTTCATAATCACATGTCTTTTGGATCACCTAAGAGGACACACTATCTCAATCCCATAAGATGTCATGATATCTTTATTGAGAATACTTGTTGTCACTAGCCTCCATCAACAGTAACTTAATCCATGTGGATGTATGACCACTTTAAGATCTCACCCATAGTTCAAAACCTCTTATTGATTTTGGCATAGATTCAATATCTTCTCAAGGTTGAGAGTCTATGCAGTATAGTAGCTTGGTGAATCATGACAATTTATGGTCTTGCATCATGATTCATTATAGGTCCTGTCCAATGTGCATCACATACGCTGATGGACTCACCATAGAAAACCCATCCTGACAACCAAGACAAGTCATCCCTCCAATTGGGAGGTGGTGTACTAAAATCTTTATTGGATTGCCTAAATCCATGAACCGACTATAAACAACTCATCTACTTATAAGGAACTGATGACTTGTATTTTTCATGCAACTCCTCATACACCCAAGTCATGTACAATGTAAGAGACATGGATTGAATGTTCAAACTAATGTCAATACACTAAAGGTATATCAAAGGGTAGTTAAGTCTGACTTTGTTACATTATGTCTTACTTTTCAAGGCTTAATCACAATAGTACGAAAGGGAAGCATGTGTTTTTTTACCAAAATAACAAGCTTTACACACCAAATTAGGTAGAGTTTTAATGAATTTGGAAAGTTTACATAGACTCATAACGATTTATACAATTTTAGAAGATGGATGGCCAAGTCTATTATGCCAAAGACTAACTATAGAATTACTATCATGAGGTTTGAAATCTAAAACATGTACAAACACTTAACTGTTTACACTAAGACCATAGAAACTAGGTTGATAAGAAGATTTTTGAAGTTGAATCTATGATGAATCAAATGTATGCGACCATCTTTAAGTTTACCTTCCAAAACCATAGTTTTAGAAACCTAATCTTTGATAAGACAAACATTAGGATAGAATTCAAAAAATACATTGTTGTCTTTAGCAAATTTAAATACACTCAACAAATTATTTTTTATTTCATGAATATGAAAAAGATGATTTAAAGACAAAAATTGAGAAGCGAAAGGGGAGGGAAGAAAAATTGTGAAAAACAATATGTTTAATAGTGAGTCTCATACCATTGCCAACATGAACTTGGCTCATTGCCATGATATGCTGTGTGTTCAACCAAATTATTAGCATTTGCAATCACATGATTTGAGGCACCTAAGTTTGGATACCAGCTGGTATCACAAACGTTTTCTAGTGTAGCCATTAATGCTTGCATATTAGGCTTGTTACCATCCTGACTCTTAAGTTTGAGGTGATCCTTGAAAACCAAAAACAAAACCAAGAGTATGAGGATCTTGAAAGTTAGGATCATATTTGTAGTCTTACTTACCTATCTACAATGTGATTCAACTTCATACAAACTTGACATACCGACTTTTCAGCATTATTGTTCCAAGTATTCTAGGATCTTTTACCACCATTGTTAAAACCACCTATACCAGGAAAACCATCTTTGCCAAAATTGGGGCTAAATTGATTATTTTTAGTAAAACCTTTGTTGTGAGTAAAATTGCCTCTACCAAAGCTATCCAGGCCTTGTGCAACATTAATTGAAGTATTTACAAAGTCTAAACTCCTACTATGTTTCTCAATCTTAGCTTTTTATGCTAAAAAAAAAAAAATTAAACTTCTCCTTTTGAATAATCCTCAGTTTAGGAATTAATTATGATAAAGAATGTGTCATATTCACTAGGTAGTCCATTCGTAATAGCATCAATGTGATATTTTACAGAGAGATTTACACTAACAAGAACAGGCAAATCAACAAAACTACGAATTTTAAGTAGATATATATTCATACGTAAATATTCCTTTTTGGTGTTCTAAAGCAAGGTTTAGACTATGAGACTTTAGCACGTGTTTGAGAAGCAAAATATACCTCCAATGTCCTCTAAATCTAAAATGCAAAGTTACAATTTACACAACTCATAAGAACTCATTTAGACACAAAAAAAGCCAAGAAACCAAGGGTTGATCTTATTGTTCCCAATCGAGAAAATCCTGATTCACTATTCCATGAGCTTGATCTTTTGAACTTGGACACTTTAATAGCGGATCGTGAACCCTAGTGACAAAATGTTGAAGATTGTAACCACAAATTGTTGAGAAAATTTGTTTTCTCCATATAAAAAAATTATGATTTGCAAGCCTAATTGAGGTTAAATGATTGAACGAAATATGGACGAAATGACTAGAAAAAGAAGATTCTAAGGTTTGTTGTGACTTATCCATTGGTGAAGTTGAGAGCTCTAATATCATATTACAACTAAGAGAATGAAGAAAATGAGAGAGAGAAGAAGAAAAATCTAGAAGAAATATGGAAGAAGAAGAAGAATTTGGAATAAATTTTTGTAATTTTGTTGATTCCCTTATTTGGTATTACAAGACCAATCTACATGTACATGCCCCTACTGTTTTCTTAGACTAACCACTAACAAGCTTACACTTGTGCAATACCATATAACACATTATTATTATTATTATTATTAAAGATTCATGTATATTGAAATTATTCTACATTTTCTATTGTTAAAATAATTTATTTACGAGTGGGGGGTGACTTTTTATTTATGGGTGGGCGAGGAAAGATTCATGTATATTTTTAATTGCGATGTAAAATTCAATTACTTTTAGGCATTAATAAACACTTTCGGCATTTTAGAAATGACTTTCATTCGTACTCAAAGCTAGATCACACTTATTCTAGTGAATGTACTATTAATTATTTATTTATTTTTAATTCACTTGGCTTGGCTTTCACATTCTTTACCATGATGTAGATTATTATAAGACTTGGTGGATAGTTATTTTTTGTATTTAAAGTTTGAATGTGTTTATATATACATCATACTTATTTTATTTGTAATTATACTATATTACATTAAAAATATAAAAATGATAGAAAGGACTTCAACAATCTTTACTTTTTAATCATATTGGATTAACAAATTTATTAATTTTCTTTAATTGTTAAATTTTTTTTTATTGAAGCTCAGGTTCACAAATACTTATTTATATTAAATTAATAATTAATAATTTATTTTATGATTTTTGAACACTTAGTCTGTTTTCGAAAATAGTTATGTAAAACAGTTTTTTGAAAATGTTTTATAATGTTTTATAAAACAGAAATCTATTTGGAAACCTAAAATATTTTAAATCTATTTTTAATATTTTAAAAATAATTTGTATGTCTAGTATTATATTTTTTATTATTATTTATATTTATATAATTATTTTTTTAAACAGCTCTTTAACCAAAAGGGAAAGCAAGAGATATTCTAAAAATAGAAAAAAAAATTTAGAATGTTAAATATATTTATTTATTTATTTTTCTTATTTTAAAAACCAAAAATTATTATTAAAAATAATTACCAAACACACTCCTAATTTTTTAATCACGATACTTAGAACCAAACCTCGATTGGATCCGAAGAAATGGATGTAAGGTTTGACGGGGTTAACCTTCTTCCAAAGCAGCATGAGCAAACATTTATCCAAATGGACTCAATTGGGCCTAAGTCCACCAGAACGGGGGAAAACGGAATTGGGCTTCCTTATTCCGGCCCAAACCCGAAAGATCTAGGGTTTGTGAGAGAGTCCGTGTTTATAAGCCGCAGACGCCCCTACCCAAATCAGTTGCAGCAGCTAGGGTTTACGCCATCTTCCTTCCATCTCCTTGTCGGCTCTGTAACTCTACGGTTAGTCTCTTCCACTCCTTTTCTCTTCTCCTGTTTGTTTCTCGAGAAAGTCCAGTTAATCCCATGCTGAGAAAAGAAAAACCATTTTTGCACGATGTGATGGTTTTTATTGAATCATGAATTGGTTAGTGAAGATGTTGTGTGATAGGGCATTGGAGGTGTTGTTTTTCTTTCTCAGATTGATTTCTTCACCATTGGTGTAATCACTCCACATGGCTTTTTCTTGCTTTTATTTGTACTATTTATTTATAGATTTCTTGCTTTTGCTCAATCGTAGTCATTGTGGTTAGCTTCAGGCAACCGCGAAAGAAAAAACAGGAATCCCTAGATTCTGAATATGTGTCATCGTCTTTACTAAGATGAGAAATTCTGTTAACGGAGTTGCTTGATCTAAGCGTTGTGAAAATTGGCAAATGGATGTTGAAAAAAAAACGTGGATTTAAACTTATTTGTAAGTCATTTCCTTTTCACTTCCTTTTCTTAGGAAGCAAACGGGGCATAAGGATACCGATGCGTAGAATTCCTTTCGTGTCTTTAGATTCTTTTGTGTTCTATGTTTTGTTAACAGATGTTTGTAGCTTAAAAGCGGGGTGAGTTGTTTAACTCATTAATTCGATGGTTTAACAGGTAAGTAATGGTTAAGCATAACAATGTTGTGCCTAATGGGCACTTCAAGAAGCACTGGCAGAACTATGTCAAGACTTGGTTCAACCAACCTGCCCGCAAAACCCGAAGAAGAATTGGTATGGGCTTTTTCTCTTCTAGGTTAACTTGTCCATTTCTTGTCATTGAGTTTCTATACCATTGTGGATTTGAATGGAGTAGGCATAAAATTTGTGGGTTTGCCCTGCACTTGTCTCATGCTTTTATTCAAATCCAACCATTAAATGGGCTCTGTGATTTAGGGTTCATGTTTGATTTTGTCCAGTCTTTTATATTTTGAATATTTGTACCATGTGATGCTATTTTAACTGAGCTTAAATTGGTTTTTCATGAAACCATCTCCAGCTAGACAGAAGAAAGCTGTGAAGATTTTCCCTCGCCCCACTGTTGGACCACTTCGCCCACTTGTTCATGGACAAACTTTGAAGTACAACATGAAAGTCAGAGCTGGCAGGGGGTTCTCTCTGGAAGAGCTCAAGGTGGGAACTTCTCTAGATGATCATTTAGCTTAAGCTGATGTTTGTTAATACAAGTTTAAGTGTCTGAAATGTTTTTTTTTCTGGGTTCTCCTGTATATGAATTCTGTGCTTTGTATAACATTTGCATGTCTTGCTGTGTGTTTTGCTCATCTGATTTACAGTATTTTTCTTTCACTGACCTCATGCAAGATATGTCTTGCCTTTGAACCAACCAGCCCCTAAGGTGGCGGAGCCAAGAATGTGGTCTAGGAGGGGCACATCTGGACCTTTTTTATTTTTTATTTATTTTTTAATCTTATTTGTGAGTGTAGTTCAATAAATATCTTGAATATCCCCAAAAAAACATCATTATATTAGAACTGTAGGACATCCTGGTTGCTATTTTAAATTTCTTTCATTGATTCCGTTAAGATACCAGCTGCAACATACCATCTTACTGGATATTTCTGAAAATTTGTTTAGCTCTGAATTTTTGTTATCTCCTTTTTTATTCTAGTTCCTTTGTTATGATAATGGTGTTAAATATGTATTTTATTGATAACCAGGCAGCAGGCATCCCAAAGAAACTGGCTCCAACCATCGGCATATCGGTTGATCATCGCCGTAAGAACCGTTCTCTAGAGAGCCTTCAAGCAAATGTCCAGAGGTTGAAGACATACAAGGCCAAATTGGTTGTCTTCCCAAGACGTGCTCGCAAATTCAAGGCTGGTCATTTTAACTGGACGAAATGCTTTTGATTAAACAAAAGCTATCCATTTCTGTATGTAAACATCATGTTATTGCTCTCCTTTTGCTGCAGGCTGGTGATTCTGCTCCTGAGGAACTAGGAACAGCTACTCAAGTCCAAGGTCAGTACATGCCCGTTGTGCAAGAGAAGCCAGCTGTGGAGCTTGTGAAGGTCACAGATGAAATGAAATCTTTCAAAGCATATGGCAAGCTCCGTGTCGAGCGAATGAACGAACGCCATGTTGGTGTAAGGATGAAGAAGGCTGCAGAGGCTGAGAAAGAAGACAAGAAATAGAAGTCTAGCCCATGATCAGCTTTAGCAACTGCTGATGGGGGAAAGTCGTTTTGCCTTGGTGGGTCTGACTTATTTGGAAGTATTAGTTTTAGCATTTTCAATTTCAGTTGAGTGTATGAACTATTTTCAAGGATCTTGGTTACAAATTTTGTGTGGATGTTTGCTTTGTCAATTCCTTCCTGAATATTTAAGTATAATTAGGGATTTCCCAAGAATTGAAACTAGCTTTTGCAAAACCATTTATGTGAAGGTGATATCATCTATCATATGTTGTTTAAGTGATGTTAGACGTGATTTATCTCATTTCCTGATGGTAACAGCCCAGAGTTTTCCCTTGCCCCCCAAACATCTGTTCAGCTTGACTTCTCCCATTGTGGGTTCTGAATTTCCCAATCTGGGTCTGATGGTGTAAACTCAGACCGATTACTGCAAATTTTGAGCCAGCCATGAAGTAAATCAAGCTGAATATGACTTGGGTCTTCATGAATTTGCTTATGGTCATCTATATTTATTCAATTCTTCTGATACATGATTTCTCTCTCTCCTTTTTCAGGTCTAAAAAGAGAAGTTTTTTCAAACATTCTGTGTTATCTTCTAGTAACTAATAAAAAGTCTCAGAATGGTCTACACGATACCAACAAGACAAAGGGGGGGCAGGAAAAATAATTTTTTTTATGTTTCTTAGTTTTGTATATAGTTTACTACTTAAGAAATTTCTGGATAGAAAGTAACAACCCTAGGATAATAAACATTTTTTGCATTGCATTTTCAAATGTTTAAAAGTGTATTTTATGTATAAAAATTTAAGGTTTGTTAGGTAAGGTTTTTTAAAATAGCTTTGGAGATTAAAATTTTAAAAATTTTGTTTGGGAATTCATATATAAAAAATAGTTTTGTTGGCTTAGGTGATGTTTATTTTTAATTAAATAGAAAAAAAATCAAAATATTTGACTTTTTTTGTTTAGTTAAAAATAACCTTACGATAGTAAAATTAAATATTTTGACTTATTTTATTCAATAAAAAACAAGCGTCACTTTTTTTTGTAAAGGTTTCATACAAATTTAATGTAAAAATACAAAAAATTTATAAAGTATTCTCCATTTTTTTAATTATTATTAAAGAATTCTAAAAAAATTTAAAAGTATCTCAGGATTATTCTAAAAAACAAACTGTTTTGAGAACAATTTTTGATAAAAATTTTGTCAAATATTTTAGTAAAAAAACTTACTTTGTGAAGGAAAAAAAATGTGCTCATTGAAAGAACATGGAGACATTAGTTATCAAATATATATGTTATTGTTATTCTATTCCCCCAATTTTCATTAAAATAAACTTTAAAAGAAAAAGGAAAAAAAAAAAAAGGAAAAAAGCAATGGATGCTTTAGACTGTTAGAACTTCTAACGGAGATCTGATTAGTAAAGGTCCATGTAAATAAAAGTTAGTATTTAACATTTGCAAAAAAATTTAAAATTCTAAGATATTTTTAAGTTTAAAAAAACAAAATTTTCATTATGTGTGGTCCAAGAAAAGAAAAAAAATGTTGTGAAAAAAGATTTTCTTGTATTTGCTTGTACTATAAAAAAAATATAAAATTAAATTAAATGTAATTAAAATTAATTAAAAATTTATATATTTTAAAATTATTTAATCTTTATATTTAAGGATTAAAATAAGTAATATAAGTTTGAAATTATGTATAAAAATAGTGTATTAACTTTAAATCTGCTTTTTTCTATTTTCCTTTACTTTTTTTTTTTTTACTTTTCCTCTTTATTTTCTTTCCCTTATATTTGTTCTCGTATTTTCTAGGAACTAGACACAGCTGAAGTGTTTTGGATCTATATTTGCATTTGTACTTTGTTGCCTTCTATTTCTCATTTAAATTTTTTTAAATGGAAATAAAAAATTGTTTACACCTTTATTTTAAAAAAAAAAAATTGTTATTAGATTTTAAAAACAAAAAGTAAAAACATATGAACAAATAAAAATTTTAAAATTATAATTCAAAAATAAAAATACAACAAGAGAAAACACTAAATTATTGAAAACAACTACATAAATAAACACAACTTGAAAAGATATTAAATGTATAAAAAGTAATTTTAAATGTGGGGAAGTAGTTCATACAAAGACAAATGCCTTTAATTTTTCAAAGCATTAGCATGATTACTGTTATAAAGTATGTTGATAAATGGAAATAACAAACATTTTTTTAACATAATTTCCCATGTTAAAATCTTTGCAATTTTGAAAGACCGAGTAATATTTTGTAGAAAAAAAATTGTCAAAATAGTTTCTAAAAATAGCCTTGTTTTCTTAAACTAGTAAGAGTGTTTAAATTGTCTTTATCTTTCAACTATGGAATATATATCTTTGATTTTTTAAAAGGTTCTATATATTGGCTTGTAACCTTCAAGATATTTAAAGACCATTTCAAATTTTGTAGTATAGAAGTGTTTGAAAGCTCTTTTTGGTCCAAGTCTTTTCAAAACAATCACTTTTAAATTTAAATATTTTAAGGCTACTTATCGTAATAATTGTGATATCTCGTATTGCTAATAAGGACTCAAACTGGCACTTTAATGTGCTCTAATGAATATGTTTTAGTATGTTCGAGTTGCTTAATCCCATCCATCATTGTTGCTTATTGTTAATGCCTTAATCACTACATTTAATTGTTTTTATGGTTATTTTGTAGGTTCATGGAGCCAATCTATATCTAGATATCTTGATAAAAGGGAGTCTTCAAGTCTCACAACACATAGGGAAGATATTTAGCTAAAATAGGGCAAAAAGTTTCAAGCTTGAAGAAAAAAAAATGAACTTGCATAATCACCTTACCCAAACCTACATAGAGATTACCCCTTAGCAAGTTGCATTTGCATAAAATAGGGTTTGGGCAAAGCTTATGTGAAGTGACCACATGCTTAAACTAATAAGCATGTTCCTTATGTAAACCCTAATTCTTAGGCAAGCTACAAGTTTGTGCACTTCCACCTTTATGCAATTTAAGATTTATGCAAGTCTTTCCTTATACAAGCATCCATCTTTGTTGGTCATGGATTTGCACAAACTATTGAACAGGTCACTCTTATGCAAATTGAGCATCCATGATTTTGTGTATGCCAATTTGATCAAAATACCAAGCAACAACATTAACCCTTGCACAATTTCCAAGAACCTGAATGTTTACTTAGATGGGTAGTCTTTGAGTTGCCACATGGCAACAACACTTCAAGGCACACCAACATTGACCTACCATGTGGGAAGAAAATGTTACAAAAGTTGTTGTCTCAGTACCATGCGACAAGGCACTAATAGGAATCCATTACCTTGACAATACAACATGGCTAAATATAGGGTAGCAAGGAAATAACAAGCTCTTAAACAAAGAGATGGGATATATAAAAAAGAAGGAAAAATGAGAGAGTTAAGAGAGTTTTGGGAGAGTTTTCTTTGGAGAATAGAGTAGAGTAGCTAGAAGGTAGAGGTAGAAGAAGTAAGAGTAGCCTAGGAATTTTCTCAAAGTCATGTGTTTGATTTTGTAATTAAGCAATTTAATTCAATGTTGAATTTAGTTTTGAATCTTTGTTATGGATTTTGAGTATTTAAGTGTGATATAATTTTCATCTCAATTTTAGTACTAATATATGGTTTCGATTTTAGTTTCAATGAGAAGTTTTAATGTTACTTGTTTTTATGCCTATTGTGTTTTTGCTTTGAGTTTATCATTGTTTAGCTAAATTTCCTAAGTCTTCTCAGTGAGATGATCTCAGTTGGTTCCTCCAAAGCCTAGAATGTCAACATCTAGAGCTTAAGAGACCTACAGCTTGTATTATCTACACTAATTGTGAGGGCCACAAGTCAAACAACTTCAGAAGTTAATTTGTGCTTCAAATTTATGGATTCTTTAGAGTCAAAGACTACCTTAGCAATTGGGAGAAGGGGTTGATCTAAAGCCAAAAGCAATTGGTTTTGATCCTTAACCCCACCTTAATATTAGGCCATAAGCAATTGGTCAAGGAGAGGAACTTGTCTAAGGTTGATAGCACAAGTTGATTCTAAGTTTGAAGTCTGCTTTAGTTTACCAAAATTAGCCATTAATTCGATTTGATAAACTCATCATTACTTGACTTCCTTGAACACTCATGCTAAATCCACCCAATTCTATTCCTTATATTTTAGCCTAACTAAAAAATCATTCTTATTCTTATGGGGTTCGACCATCATATCTACCGGGGTACCTATTTCAAAAGTTCTTATGTTTGGGAGGCATGAATCAAACATGTAAGATTGTCTCATAGGTTTGTTAGGAATTGATCACCTCTATCTTCTAAGTGTGTATAGTATTTCAAGCACATAAGTAATCACTTAGAAAAAAACATCCTTTTAACTATATAGATACACTTTTAAGCTATGAGGGTCCATTGAACTCAAATTGAACACAAATTGTAAGACTATTCATTGAACCTAGACAAGACAAAATTCGTAACGGATGTTTTTAAAATTCTTTTAAAAATTTAAAGAATTAGTTTAATTGATTCTTGGATTAACACATATCATCAAACTGTTTTTATTTTATTTTTACTATCCAATCATTAATGAAACTTTTATAAAAAATGATTTTGATAAAAATATTATTGACAAAATGTTAGGATTAAAAATGCCTTTACCATATTCAATTCTTTCTTCTAGGTCCTTATTTGGAAGTAAAATACAACAAATTGCCATGTAAATACATGTTCGGTAAAAATTCCAAGATATTTTTTAAAATAAATAAAAAATTTCTCACTCTTGATCGAAAATAATTTTAAGCCTTAAATCTCCTTATGGAATAAAGGTTTTTTCTTCTTTTTGCTTCTTTTCATTAGTTTTTAATTGCCCTAGTATTTTTAGATTATTAGAAAACTTTGTAATATAATTTGTTGGAAAAAAAACTATTTTTAATAAATATTGAATTACACATTTTCAAGAAAATATCTCAAAATTTACCATATATTTGGTTTTGAATAAATGTGAGCAAAAAATCAAAGAAAATAAAATAGGGAGAAAAAAAAAAGGAATAAAAAGGGAAGCAAAATGAAAAGTATATTTAAAAATTATAAATTATTTTTATGTGTTTTTTCAAACTCATTTATTTATTTTTCATTTTCTATATAAAAATCAAATGATTTTTAAAAACATAAATTTCCAATTTATTTTAATTATATTGGATTTTTTTTTTCATTTTTATGGTTATGAAATATTAGAAAATCAATTTTTCAAAAAAAAAAAAAAATTACAAACATAGTCTTAAAGTGAGTTCATAATGCAAGTATAAATCAATTGCCTCCACATATCCTTTCAAAGAAAAAAAAATTCATTATCATGATAAAATGAAAATTATGTGATACAAATATATATATATATATATATATATATATATATATATATATATATATATATATATATATATATATATATATATATATATTTACATTGTGGAAAAAAAGTATTTCCACATACTCATGTAAAAATAATTACAAAATAGAAACTCTTTAAAAATAATTCAAATTTTATGCACTCATCGATCAAAGATAGTACTTAAGATGATCAAAGGTAGTACTTATATCATTAACTACTCCCGGCTCAAAAAAATGCATGAAATACTAATTATTTTTAGATAATTGCTTAAATTTTGTATTTTATAAGCTTGAGTTCCTATTTTGTGACTTTTTTTTTTTCATATAATGTATGAAAACACACTTTTCCCTACTTTTTTTTGTGTGGATAAATATTAGCCGCAATACATTCATAAAAAGCTATAAAATAGGAATCAAAATTTATAAAATACAAATTTCAAGTAGCTATTTAAAAATAATTACCATTTCATGCACTTTTTAGTCAAATGTACTACCTTTAACTATTTAGATATTATATTTTATCATTTTAGGTAGTGTATATATTTGATTACTGAATGCATGAAATTTGAACTCTTTTTAGAGGGTCCCTATTTTATGATTATTTTTATATGAGTCCATGAAAACTCACTTTTTCCTAGTTTTATGGAGAATAAGTGAAAAAAATATTTTTTGTATTTATGTTTTTAAATAAAATTTTATTTTTAAAAATAATTAAAAATATTGTAAAACGATGATAAATGCAATGCAAATAAAAATAGAGACAACTATATATTATTTTGATAATAATATATAATGGAAAAGAAGAAATCAAAAAAGATAATTAAGAGAGTTGAAATAATAAAAGAATAGAGAATAATACAAAGATAATGAGAGAGAAAGATAGATTTCTTTCTTGCTCGGCGATGCAAATTACACAGGGGATGGGAAACCTTTTTATAAGCTTTCCAAACGGCTTCCATTAATGAATATTAATGGAAGTCATAAATAATATTAATTAACATTTAATATAATAAATGTGGTGACATTCATTACTTCATTTATAACACTCCCCCTTGGATGTCCGCCACATTAGAAGAATATGTCTCATTAAAACCTTGCTAGTGAAAAACCTTATGGGAAAAACCTAGTGAAGAAAAAAAAAATACAATATTCTTATAATTCTTTAAATTGCTCCTGGTATGTTAAGACTATCTCATTAAAAACCTTATTAGTAAAATCCAATGGGATAAAACCTGGACGAAGGGAAAAAAAAAAGTATAGTACACAAACACCCTTTTACAAGCATACTCCTCCTCATGTTGAAATCCTTGAGTTGACACATTCCAATCTTCTGTATTAACTTCTTGAATGTTGAGGTTGTCAATGACTTTATGAATAAATCTGTTGGATGATCACTTGAGTGTATTTTTTGCACATCAATTTCACCATTTTTCTAGAGCTCGTGTACGAAAGATTTTTTATGAAATGTGTTTAGTATTATCTCCTTTAATATGGTTCCATTTTATTTGTGCAATGCATGCAACACTATCGTCAAATAATATTGTTAGGTCACCTTTGATAGAGGAGAGTCCACATGCTTCCCGAATATGTTGGATCATAGATCTCAGTCATATACATTCACGATTTGCTTCATGAATTGCAAGTATTTCTTAATGATTTGATAATGTGGCCACCATTATTTGTTTAATAGATTTCCATCAAATAACAATACCATTGTAATTAAACAGTACCCTGTTTGTGATATAACTTTATATGGATCTGAAAAATACCCTGCATCTGCATATCCAAACAATTGTTACTTTGATTCCCTTAAGTAAAATAGACTCGTATCAGTAGTTCTGCAAAGATAATGCAATATATTTGATACCATTCCAATGTCTTCAAGTTGGAGCAAAATTGTATTTTGCTAATAAATCGACAAAAAAATTAATGTCTAGGCGTGTACAATTGGCAAGATACATAAGTGCACCAATAGCACTGAGATATAGTACTTCAGGACCAAACAATTCTTCATCCTTTTCGTAAGGACAAAATGAGTCATTTTTCATTTCAAGTGATCGGGCAACTATTAGATAACTTAAAAGATGCACTTTATCCATATAAAAACGTTTCAAAATTTTCTTAATGTATGCTGACTGATGTACTAAATTTTATTTTGAAAATGCTCGATTTGCAAGTCGAGACAAAATTTTGTTTTTCAAATATCTTTTATCTCAAATTCCTTTTTCGAGTAATTTGTTGTTCTTATGAGCTCTTTAAGAGTTCCAACAAGATTTAAGCCATCAATATACACTACAATAATTGCAAATCGGGTTTCTGATTTCTTAATGAAGATGCATAGACATATGGGGTTATTCACATACCCTTCTTTTAGCAAGTATTCACTAAGGCGATTGTACCACATTCGTCCGAATTGCTTTAATCCATACAAGGATCATTGTAACTTGATTGAGTACATGCTACGAGTCTTTGTATTATTTGTTTCAGGCAATTTAAATTCTTTAGGGATTTTCATGTATATATCATTATTCATGGATCCATATAAATATGTTGTAATAACATCCATGAGATGCATATCCAGTCCTTCTGAGACTACTAAGTTAATTAAGAAACGAAATGTGATTACATCCATGATGGGAGATTAAGTTTCCTCATAGTCAATACCAAGTCTCTGTGAGAAACCTTGTGCTACTAATCATGTTTTATATCTTATGATCTCATTATTCTCATTGTGTTTTTGTACAAACACCCATTTATACCCAACAAGCTTTACATCTTCAAGTGTTTGGATTATAGGTCCAAAAACTTCTTGTTTTGTTAATGAGTTTAACTCTACCTGTATAACTTCTTTCCATTTTGGCTAATCATTTCTATGTCGACATTCTTCCACATTTCATGGTTCAAAATCTTCATCATTTCTTATGATATCAGAGGCCACTTGGAAAGTGAAAATATTGTTAATAACAATATTATTTTGATCTCAAATTTTTCCCATGTGTACATAACTTACTAAGATCTCATAATTTTCAGGTACATGTGCCTCTTTAGGGGCTTATTGTTCAATATATGCCTTTTTCAGGCGCTTTTTGCATTATTTGTGCCTTTTTGGGGGCTATAAATTTATTAATTTTAGATTGATCAATCATTTTGATGGTCTCTTCTAGAGTACTGAGTTTTTCTTATGTTCTCCTCTTCCGATGAGTTACATCCCTTGAGTCGACAAGTCTACTACGCTTCAGGTATATCTTAGATTCATTTCTTAACTATCCTATAGGAACATCAATTCATGTTGGAGTATTTACAGCTAGGATATGTGACTTTGTCACTTTCTTTGTATCAATGAATGCATCTGGTAATGGATTTGCAAGATTTTGCAAATGAATGATCCTTTGAACTTCTAATTCACATTGATTTGTACGATGATTAAGATAGGACATTGTAGATGTGTTCCAAGTAATTTCTTGTCGTTTTTCAGGAATCGACTTTTCTCCCCCTAATGATGGGAAAACACTCATTAAAATGACAATTCGCAAAACGGACTATAAAAACATTGTCTGTCAAAGGTTCAAGATATCTTATGATAGATGGAGAATCGAAACCTACATAAATCTCATGTCTTCGTTGGGGACCCATTTTAGTGCATTGTTTAGGTGCCATTGTTACATTTATTGCACAACCAAAGATTCGTAAGTGAGAGATAGTAGGTTGTTTTCCAAGTATGAGTTGTGAAGGGGAGTATTCATGGTAAGTTGTTAGTCAAATACGAACTAAAACTACAACATGCATAATACCATGTCCCTAGGTGGAAGTACGTAATTTAGTTTTCATTAGTAATGGTCGAACTATTAATTGAAGACGTTTGATGAATGATTTTGTTAAACCATTTTGGGTATGAGTATGAGCAACAATATGCTCAATATTTATCCCTATTGACATGCCATAATCAATGAATGTTTGATAAATAAATTCATCAGCATTATCAATATGTATTATCTTAATTGGATAATTTAGAAATTGTGTTTGTAATCTAATCATTTGTGCAGGAGTCTAGCAAAGGCAACATTCGTGTAGAAATGAGACAAACATGTGACCACC
The DNA here is from genome assembly GCF_004353265.1 of Vitis riparia. Classification (NCBI taxonomy): domain Eukaryota; kingdom Viridiplantae; phylum Streptophyta; class Magnoliopsida; order Vitales; family Vitaceae; genus Vitis; species Vitis riparia. Next base: position 9,750,911 of record NC_048443.1, read on the forward strand.
TAGCAGAAACATCTATTAAGATCATAAAATAATGAAATGGTCCACATGATGGATGGATAGGCTCACATATACTCCTTTATTCTTTCTAAAAAGACTGGTGACTCATGTATGACTTTAGTAAAAGACGGTCTGACTATCATTTTACCTTGTGAGCAAGTACCACATGAGTATTCATTGGGCAAAAGAATCTTCTGGTTCTTTAGTGGATGCACTTGTGAGTATTCAATTATTCGACGCATCATTGAAGACCCTGAGTGAACTAGCCTGTCATGTCAAAGGACAAAAACTTTGGGTCGTTGAACTTCTGGTTCATGATAGCATATGATTCAATAGGCTTTATAGTTGTATGATACAACCTAGAGAAGAAAGCCGAGAGTTTTTCCATTATAAGCTTCTGGTTAGATATAATGGAAGTAATGTAAAGATATTCTAAATTATCTTCATTCATAGTTTCAATATGATATCTATTTCTACGAATATATTTAAAACTAAGCAAATTTCTTTTGGATTTGCTAGAATATAAAGCATCATTTATATGAAATCTAGTTCCATTTGGTAGCATTATGTTTGCTCTTTCAGAGCCTTCAATTAAGTTTGTCGTACCAGATATGGTATTTACATTAGCTTTTATTAATATCAATTTGAGAAAGTATCTCTTACCTTGAAGAATTGTGTGCGTGGTTGCACAGTTTGCAAGACATACATCATTCTCATTCATCTTGAAACCAAATAACACATGAATTTTAGATATAACTAATATTTTAAAAAGACAAGGCATAATGTAAATAAAAAAAAGAAATTCGGATGTAAACATAAGAGATAATAATATATTATTTGATATATAAAAGTAACATCAATCAATTTTAGTATTCTCATCATTTATTAAATGATCAATTTTTTTCACTAGGGCCTCTAAAGAAATCAATTTCATAGTAAGTTAGGTTCAATCTATTACCGTTAGTAAAGTTCATTTTTATATATTTTCCTTTTGCCTTTATTGATACTTGGTAAAGGTCAACCAAATGTTTAGGTGTACGACAAGTACATGACCAATGCCTCTTCATACCACATCTATAGCAATTATTATCATGACTCTTGGGAGGTTTATCTTGCATACACTTCCCATTTTCTTGTTTTGCCTTAATATTTATTCCACTTCTAGTGGTACAATGGACTTTTCTTTTATGAGAATTTGAGGAATTATTACTATAAGAACCATGGTATTGGGGATTCTTTCCATGACCACGTCCTCATTCTCGTCCTTGTCCATAAGTTTGGAACGATATTGCATTCACTTCAAGGAATGATTCGGATTTAGTTGACCGAGATTGATGATTTCTCATCAAAAACTCATTATTTTGTTTAGCAACAAGAAGACATGATATTGATTCAAAGTATTTTGTAAATCCATGCTCTCGATATTGTCATTGCAGGAGCACATTTGAGGCATAAAATTTAGTAAAAGTTTTTTTTAACATGTCTTTTTTTGTGATTTTTTCTTCACATAACTTTAAATCGAGAACTAATTTTGAACAATACGGAGTTATATTCACTAACAATTTTAAAATCTTGCAACCTTAAGTGCATTAAGTCATATCGACCTTTTGGGAGAATCACAGTTTTCTGGTGGTCATATATTTTCTTCAAATTATTCTATAGAGTAAAAGGGTTCTTTACCATAAGATACTCATTTTTTTTAACCTTCATGGAGATGATGGGGAAGGAAAATCAACGTTTTTGCATGATTTTGCAAGGATGCTTGATTTCTCTCTTTGATTGTAGCTCCAAGATTTATTGCTTCAAGATGTATTTTAGCATAAAAAATCCAAGATATTTAGTTTTTTCCTAAAATATCAAGTGCCCCAAATTTGAGTTTTGTGAGATTCGACATTGTCAAATAACTTCAAATATATGACAAAACAATATTATTAAAATCAATTATAATAAAATGATAGCATTGATATAACTTTTGATTATAATTAAAATAAAATAATTTGTTATAACTTTTAGCAATATATAACACAAATTAAATGAACAAAATCAATAGTAACATAAATATGTAAAATTTTATTCTAAATAAAAAATTTCAAGTTTAAGATACAAAAATCACCTTCAAAGCAATTTATACTAATAATGTGCTGTGAAACGATGATAAAGACAACACAAATAAAAATAGAGACAATTATATATTCTTTTGATAATAATATATAACGGGGGAGGGGGAGAGAAATCAAAAAAGAGAATTAAAGAGAGTTGAAAGAATAAAAGATATGGAGAATAAGGGAAAGAGAGAATAAGATAGAGAATGAGAGAGAAATAGAGAAATTTTTTTCTTGGTTGAGGATGCAAATTACACACAGGATGAAAATATTTTTATAGGCTTTTCAGATGACTTCCATTAATTAATATTAATGGAAGTCATAAATAATATTAATTAATATTTAATATAATAAATATGGTGACATTCATTATTTCGTTTATAATTTTTTTTTAAATAAAATATTTTTGAAAACATTTTCAACATGGACTTAATTTTTCAAGGAAAATTCTTCGCAATTATGATGAATGAGTAAAAATTAATCCTCAAATCAATCAACTATATAATAAACAAATCATTTAAGATATTGAAAACTAATGATTTAAAATATAATTTATTCGGTAATGGACAAAACCCAACCCGGCCTACAACAATCCAAACCCATGCCCCAACGAAAATCAAATCATTCAAATCGATCGTCTGCACAGTGGTCACCTTATTTCCTGGAAAAACCCAATCATCTCTGCCAAACCCTCAAACCCCTAAACCCCAAAACACTCACATACCGTTCATTCCTCTGAGATCTGACCCCTTTCCAAAGCTTCTCATCGCTTGTGACTTGTGAGCAAAATCCCAAGTGTTTTCTTCCATGGAAAAGTGAGTTGATTGTTGGGTTTTACGGGTTTTGATTCGATTACAAAGACAATGCAAGGGTTCAGAGCCAAGTGCAGAGTAGGAGTTTTGATCGTCTTATGCATTTGGATCAGCCTCGCTGCATTGTACGGTCTATTGAAGCCTGTTTCAAATGGGTGTGTGATGACTTACATGTATCCTACTTACATTCCCATTTCTACTCCTACCCATTTGGCGTCTCCCAAGTATGGGTTGTTTTTGTACCATGAAGGGTGGAAGAAGATTGATTTCGATGATCATCTCAAGAAGCTCAGTGGAGTTCCCGTTCTTTTCATTCCGGGCAATGGGGGAAGCTACAAGCAGGCGAGTTTCCTTGATTTCAATTGAATTCGTCTCCTGGGTATTTATACTTGTTGGAGGTTTTTTTTTTCTTTTTCATTTTTTGAAATGATGTAGCCTGGTACTAGTTATAGTGGCTGGCGCCATTGAGCTCATGCACGTGCTAGATCTGTTTGCGAATCCGGTGATGGTGAATTGGGAAATAGTTGTAGTAGTTGTTTTTGTCTGTTTGAATATGAGATACTAATGGGTTTTGCTTGAAAACTTGTATTGTGGTAGCTGCAAGCAGGTGAATTTATTTTATTTGATCCAAATTCATTTCTTTGTTATTTGTACTTGTTGGAAATTTATGTTTTTTGAACTAATTTAGCTTGGCTGATTTGGCAGAATTGAACTAATTAGTAATAGCAATTGGCAGAATTGAACTGATAAAAATGCTGGTTCAGTGTGAGAATGTGATGATTATTCGATTGTATATTGGGAAATAATCAATTCTGTGATTGTTTTTATCTATTTGAATGTAAAATATTAATGGGATTAGCTGGTGTATGTTGTATGTTGTATGTTTTTGTTGTATATTTTCTAACTATTGGATGTGAGGGAGGATATATAGAATAATCTTTAGTCCAAGAAATGGTGGTAGGCAAAAGTATGGAAGCTACATGCTCCTTGGACTCTTTCTTTGTTTTGATTAGGATTGTTGTTTTTAGCTATTTTGTACTTATCGAATAAGTATCAGTGATGATTGGCGTGATGGAACTGATGGAATCATTAAATCTGTTCCAGAATCGACTGGGAAATAGTTGAAATTTTAATATGCCTCTATTTGTGTGTGAATTATTGATGGGTTTAGCTTGTACACTTTTATGGGTATTGTTGATTTGTTTGTATTAGTAAAGATACAGAAGGGATGTTGTTGTTGTGAGTGACGTGTGAAGCTTGGAGTGACATGGTTTGTATGCTTGTTGCATTCTTTTGGATCTTAATTGGGCAATGATGAATTAAACTTTTTCCTAGCTAATAAATGGCAAGTTAAGTCTTCTTTTATATATGCTACATTCTTTATCGGGTTTTCAACCTTAATAATAAGTAGAAGGAACTTATTTTTGATTGGGAAAGAAAATTTGTGGAGTCCTTTTTGTGACTTTTAAACCATGTCAATTGTGTTTTAGGGGATAAGTTAGTTTCTAAGGTTTCTTAGAAGTGTGCTTTCTTAGATAGATCCTTCAGCAAGTCTTTGACTTTTAGTTGTGGCTTCAACCTCTTGAGGTATGCAACGTAAGGGTGCCTTCCTGCATTTCCATCCCTGGGAAAAAAATTTCTAACAATTCATTAACTTAAGAAAAGAGGATGAACTATGTTTAGCTGATGTTCGCTTTCGTAAACAAAATGAGGAGTTAGGGGAGCATATGCTAGTCCATTGTACAGTGGAAACCTTGCTTCTTAAGACATTTCCAAGATTGTAACTGGACAATGTTGAGGTTTTGTTTTTTAGGTTGAATCATGCTATTTTTATTTGGAGTTGGGTGGAGGTGTGGCTTTACCCTCAAAAGAATTTAATCTATTGTAAGTGGGCATCCGATTTGTGCTATATGATGTTCTACTTGTTTGGGTACCTTGGGCTTTCCTCAATCGATTATTACTTTGTTTGCATAATATTTTTGTGGGTGAAAGTCACAAGGTGGTTTGGAGGATGGCTCTCCTTTATGCTTGTCTTACAATATAGAAAGAGTGAAATAGAAGAATTTTTGAAGGAATGCACCGGTTGGAGTTGCAAGCAAACAATTTGTTTTGCAGGTTCTAGTGGTTTGGCAGGGAAAGTCAACATTTCTTTTCTCAACTCGTTCTTGGTTTGAATTGTGTTAGGTTGACATGAGCCAACTCTTGCCTTTTAGTTTTTATTTTTAGCCTTAGCATTGTCTTGATACCTCTCGTCTACTCCAATTACCCATCTTTTTAGTAAGCTCTTGTTGTTTAAATACATACCTAATTTGTCTATCGAAAAAGATAATAGTTAGAATCAACTAATCGGTAGGAATGAGAAACAAATTCTTCCAAAGAAAAATTTAACATTAAAAAAGTTTATACATTTATTTTAATAGACATTAAAAATCAAGAATTTGTATAAAAGATTGAATCTTGAGAAATCCTTCAAATAAAAAAGGAAAAGTATAGGAGTATGCTAAAAGAGAAAAAGAAGTCCTCATAGTATAAAGTCTTTGAATTTCCACTATATGGAAACAAAGCATCAAAATTCAATGCAAGATAAGATCATAAACAAAATCAAACTAGAGAAGAGGCTTCTCTCTTTGCAAACCTATCAACTTCTTGATTAGTAGATCTCGGTTTTCACAAGAAAGAGTAATCTAATCTCCTATTGAGCTCCAGAATTCTTTGCATCCAATGGCTGTGTTTCTAAGACCCTCTGCAATTGTTAGCTATCTAAGTTAAAATTGTTGTTTAATCTCCCTCCACTAATAAATTGGTGCACTTACTTCTTACAACATTTAAACTATTAAGTAAAGAAATTTTATTTTTATTTTTAAATCACTTACACACTACATGTTCTGTATTAATTAAAAGGATTAAAAAGGACAAGACATCCTTCCACTATATACAATTTTGATGAAGATAAGAGAAGAAACTCTGTAAGGAGTAGCCTTAGAAGCTAAACTACCATAACAGGTTACAAGAATTTGAGAGTAAAACATGAACAAACACTAATTACAACTCAAGGAGGCAAAAAATCTCCAACAAAAGACACAAAAGTCTGCCACTTGATTGGCTAAGCGAGGACTCTAACAAATGGAGCATCATGTAATGGAGAATCTTTCTCCACTACAAGATTGAACAAGCCAAAATTTTTGCTTGCATGAGGCCCTCCAACAAAGCTAATTGCAAAACCCTCATCACTTGGTTAAGAGTAAGCTTTTATTATTGAAACTCAATGATCTTAATCTCTCCACCAATCTGGAGTTGCCTTCGAGTACACATCCATTAAAGTTCAAATTGAACTACTCCTTTAGTTGGTGATGTCCTTACTTGAGAGGTCTTCTCATCCAGTCTCTTTGACCTGCATACAAGATGTCAATCTAGTAATATAAAGCACAAGGGAGTGTCTTTGAAGGCTCTACTAATAGAGGCCCAAGGTAAAGCAATTATTTTTGCTTTAATAGATGGCTTAAAATTGATTTTCTTTAAAAAAGCTTGAATAATCCCACTTCTATGATCCTAAATGAGTGTGATTGACTCCCATTTTAATTTAATTACCCAAGGGACATCCATCCATAGAAATTAATCTTAAAAAAAAAAAAAAAAAACTAACTATAGGAGCAACCCATGCAATCCTCATGTCCACTTGCCTCCTAATGAGGCAAGAATCTAATCTTGTACAATGATGTGAAAGGGAACTCCTGAGACATCCTTAGTAAATGATGCCTAGAGATATGAGAGTTGGTCCCCACTTGAATGGATTGGTGTCTAAAGCAATAGGGCAATGATCAGATGTCCATCTAGGAAGAACTTCTTGGAGACTTTGAGGAAAATTTTGCTCCCACTCATTTGAGTATAAAAATCTATCCAATCTCTTACATATTGGGGAATCTTGCATATTTGACCAAGTAAAACAAAGCATTCTGTATAGGGGATGGCTTAACTTACACTCTCTTATAAAAATATCAAAGTCCCTCATATTAGGTGTTACCTTACAACCACCCATTTTTTTTGAAAATCTCCTTATGACATTAAAATCCTCTCTCCCCCCTCCCCCAAACGTGCGCGCGCGCATACAAACACACACACACACACACACCCCAATTTGGGAAGGTTAAACCAAAAAGATCTAAGAGTGCCAACAAAAAATTCTTCCTGAGAATAGTATTGTTAGGACCATAAGCAGAGGAGAGCCAAAGGAACCCTATTCCTTCCATAAAAAACTTGACTAAGACAAAAAAAGGATCCTATTACCACCTCTTCATTGCTAAGCTTCTTTGAATCCCAAATAATCATATCGCAAACCTCCCTTTTTGTTTCTTGAAGCATCACAATATCTGAGTTCTCATGTCGCAAAAAATCTTTAACCACCCTTCTTTTTCTCCTAGATTCCAATCCTCGTATATTCCAACTAATGATCTTTATAACAAAACTGCTCTATACCCAAACCTCCAAACCAACTCCTGAAAAACTAAAAAAACTATGGTAGGTTTGTAGTTTCACCTAAAATACACCTTATCCAACACTTTTGCTTTGTTACTTCCTGAAGGTAAGATATTCTGGTGAAACTTGACCGCCTTGACATTCATAGAGGTTAAAACCGATTGAACTCTAGCCATTTTATTAGGGTAAAAACCCTTTATATGAAAATTACCTAACGAGGATAACTCTATTTCAATAGGGTAATTTGTGACTGGGTTAAGGGGGTCACTAGGAATGCTAGGTAGGGTCCTAAGGAAGTTAGTCCCCTCAAGCACTTGGTTCAGACAAACTACATGGGACTCCACAACATCCAAATTAGGATTGCCAACACTATACTCACACAATGCACCATCATCATTTTTTTTTGGAATTCACTTATGGTAAAACTAGGAGTTCATAAGGAGATTGAGACATTTGGACTGAGTTGGGTAAAGTCTTAGTAGAAGATAGTAAAGAATTATGTTCTAGGACAGGGGAAGGGGGGGTAGCTGAAAGTGAGGACTGAGAAAAAGGAGACAAAGTTACCTCTCTAATTTCCTTTCCCGACAAACGTCACAAACCACAAACCCCATCTGATATCTGCCCTTTTGCTCTGGTTATTGAGCTAGAAGGGAAGACCAGGACTAAAGAACCACAGTAACCAAATCCTCCAACTCTCTCAATCACACCTTTGTTTGTATGATCAGAATTTGGGCTAAAATTGGCCTTCCCTGCAAGCTGACTAACATATTTTGCTAAAGACATTCACTGAATAGGGCATTCACTCAGAACCACGTAAAAACTTTTGGGCCTTATTGAGAGAAACTTGGACTGAAGAAGGCTCTTTTGGCATTGGAGGCCCATTTCCTCTTTGAAACCCTTGTTGATGCACCATCTGTGAACCAAATTTGGGGACAAAATCTTGTAGCTGAAAATCTTGGCCTGTGAATAGATCTTTCTTTGCTGGTGGCATGTTTCTTCTTCGAAACCCTAGTCAACGTCTGAAGAAAGAAGGACTGAAACTTGTCCTTCGCCTATGCACCTTCAGCGAACCAAATTTGGGAACGAAATCCCCTAACTGAGAAGAGTTGACCTTTGTGACCCATGTCTCCTGTTAGACAGATAGAATAGAGACTAAGCTATAGATTGAGTCCTTTCTAGCTTTGGGTAGTTCTCCAGTCCGTTTTTGGCTCAATATCGAATAGGGGCTTCCTTTCATATTATTATCCTTAACAGCCCAACCCACTTTTTTGACCAGCACAGTGTTAGAATCTGGAAAAGAGCAAGCCGTTCCCTCCTGCAGAGATGTTGAAGTCTGAGATATCTCCTCAATATTTGAATGGGCCTCTTATAATATGGCTCTCTTGCAACTAGTCCTCTTATAATATGGACTGATGTGTGGTGTGCGGGTACAGCGCTGTCCCAATCTTTCCCGCACCTCTATGCCTTGGCTGCCAACAGGAATGCTACGGTGGAGGAGATGTGGGACCAGAATTCTGATCAAGGAGGGTGGAATCTAAGATTTTTGAGGAATTTTAATGACTGGGAGGTGGGCATGGTAGGAGATCTGCTCCTTAAGCTAAGAGGGCTTAGGCCGTCTTTGGAGGAAGACTCAGTCTCGTGGAAGGGAGGAAAAAATGGTCAATTTAAAGTCAAGAAAGCGTACAGTTGTTTAGCCAATCCCATTGACACCGTTTTTCCGGAAAAATGCATTTGGGTGAATGGTGTTCCTACCAAAGTCGCTTTCTTTGCGTGGGAGGCTACGTGGGGGAAGGTGCTAACGCTTGACAAACTCCAAAGAAGAGGATGGCAATTCCCTAATTGCTGTTTTTTGTGTGGGTGTGCAGAAGAATCTGTAAATCATATTCTTATTCATTGTATAGTGGTTAGAGCCCTTTGGGAGATAGTCCTTGGGCTTGTAGGTGTTAAGTGGGTCTTTCCAGAAACTGTAAAGGAGGTCCTATTTAGCTGGAGAGGTTCTTTTGTGGGAAAAAAAAGGAAAAAGATTTGGAAGTCCATTCCGTTATGTATTTTTTGGACGGTTTGGAAAGAGAGGAATAGATTAGCATTCAAGGGGGGTGTGCTACATATTCAAAAGCTAAAGAATTTTTTTGTATGTAATTTGTGGGGTTGGTCTAGATTGGATATTGGAGATGACTCCCTCTCCCTTCTAGGCTTTCTAGAGTGGATAGCTTCCACTTAGGGGGGGTGAGGTCTTCTTGGTCTCTTTTGTTTTTTGTAGAGAGGCTATAGCTATCTTGTATATCTCCTGTATGCGGTGTGGCTATTGGCCTCTATTTTAATATATATTTGACTTACTTATCAAAAAAAAAAAAAAAACTAGTCCTCAACTTCACCACATAGCCTTTGGCTAATGGACCTTATATCCCTTTTAATTGAATTCAAATTTAAGAGAGAAGAATGTGGAAGACAATTGTTCTCCACAAAAGCTATTCTCTTGCCATGCATCCCCTTAAAAGACTCCTCACCCGTTTAAATAGTGGGAGTCAAATATTAATGAGGAAGTCGGTGTGGGACTTGTTTAGATTTTAAGAAGTTTGAAATTAATGGAGGAATTGGCGAAAATGGTGATTTAGGCAATGGCATTAGAGTTGGACCTTAAGTAGAGTCTCTCCACTCTCCTAGTAATGTGATTACTATGTAGGACAACTTTGAGCGACTTCTCACTAGTTGCTTCCATTTTCTCCAAAGCCATTAATAATATTTTGAGAAGGCCTCAAACTATGGTTTCCTAATGATCTTAAATTGTAAAACCTTTAGTCTGATTGACTTACACTAGATGGCAATAGATCTGCAAGAGTGGATTTGGAAAGAGTGTTAGATGGAAAGGTTTTGTAGAATGAGCGAATGGCATAAAAAAGGATAAGAGCAAGGAGAAAGAAAATACAGTAAAACCCTTATAAAATAATACTTTTTCAACCAAGAGAAGTTATTATCTTAGTAAGGTAATTGATTTATTGATGAATGAATAATTTATTAATTTATCAATAAATGAATATATATATATTTTAATTTAGAGAGTATCATGTTTCTACTACAATACTTGTACATGAAAAAAGAAATATATCAAAGGTAGTGCATTCATTGCAAAAAATTAAAGATGAGGTTGAGTTTAGTTTAAACATAAAAAGAGGCAGATAACTTTAGATACATATTTTGAGAAAGAGTTGAATTGAGAAAATAGATGTTGTAAAAAGTTGCTTAATATTGTATTATGAATTTTTGTTTGCTATTTTTTTTTATTACTTCATCAATTATTAATATACATTTCTTGGGCCCTTAAGGCTTTCTAAAAAGTTTATTATCTTATACATTTGGCGAGGTTATTAATTTAGTACATTTACTCTAGTTGGGACTAGAAGATTTTGTTATTTAAGCAAAGTTATTAATTTATTGAATATTGATTTATTGAGGTTTTGTTGTAAATAGAGATTTAAGAAATTCGAATTTTGAAATAAAGCTTTAGATTTACAATTCTTGATTGAATTTCATTGTTCATGAGCTCAAAAAGAGATAAATACAGACCCTTTTATAAGGTAAAAACCACAAGAACAATTGATCCTAGCTTTTTAGCCAAACTAATGTCAATCATTGCTTGGAACCTGATTAAAGCAATCCCTAGTTTTTGAAGAGCTTCAAGGGATGGTTGGAGTAGCATGGTGAAGAAGAAGAATGGCTGGAAGAGGGGGACAGGGCTGGTTTTCTGTAGACTCAAAGTCGTTTGATATTTCTATAGAGGTGGCCGGGGGGAAACTGAAAAGCGTGATTGTGGAAAAGGCTAGAGGCCTTTCAGAGATTTGGGGATTTGAGCCTTCGTCTTTTGTTGGAAGGGGTGGAAGCTTGCTGTAGAGATGAAGCTTTGGAGAGATGGAGTAAAGGGTGGGAGGAGGTTCAAGCTGGAATGCCGTTCAAATGGGGCAGGGGAGTTTCTGTTTTGTTTTGTTGTGGCTGAAGAGGGGAAGAGATTCTCTTTGACTTTCTTGAAGGAAGGGGTCTCCATGGGGGGGTGGGCTGTGTTGCTGGAGAAGCTTCGGTCTCTAGGAGTAGAGACTAGGACAGTGGCCTCCCCTGCTGAGGTGAGGAGCGAACCAAGGGTGGTGAAGGATTCTGGGTCCTTTGCAGACTTAGTTAGGAGGGATTCAGGAGTGGTGGGAGATGCTCTTTGGCTTTAGATTGGGGAAAGAGAGGTGCTCCGTAGGGAGGAGTTTTTGAGTCGGTGCTTGGTTGGGTGGTTTGGGGAAGGATCAGTCACATCTCCTGCTTTGCCCTCATTGAATAACTGTGTGACCAATCTTTGGTTATTGAAAAGGGCTGTGAAGATTTCAACTTTTGGGGGAGCTTTGCTGTTATTTGAATTTGAGGATAAATGTGAGGTAGAGAGGGTACATGCCAGAGGTTCTAGAAGGAATAAGGATAATTTTTTGCATTTAGCAACATAGACCCCTGAGGCTGGTTGTTTGCTTAAGAGTGGTGTTGTCAAGGAGGTTTGGGTGAGGGTGTTAGGTCTTCCTCTGCATTTGTGGAGTCAAGAGGTTTTAAAGAAAATAGGGGATTCTTGTGGTGGGTTTGTTGCTGTGGACGATGACACGACCTTTTTACCTAATCTGTAGTGGGCGAGGATCCTGGTTAAATTCAAAGGGAGAGTTCTGCCTGGTTTGCTGCAAGTGGTTGTTGGCAGCTCTAGCTTCTCCATTCAGTTATGGTGGGAAGTTTCTCCCTGGTTTTCGCTTGTGATGCTGAGAAGCAGCAACGAGACCAGCAAGTTGCAGGAAAACAGTGGTGCAGTGGGAGGCTCACACGCTCTGACGAAGGGGCGGGAAAGGAGTTACATCACTCGGTGTCTTCGGATGTGATCGTTTCGTGTTTGCATAGGAAAGAAGTGGCAAGTGAGGCGGTGTCAGTCAGTGCTGCCAGTTTTGCAGAAGAGGGGGATTATCTAGGTGGCAGCGGAAGGAGTACAACAGTAGAAGACGAATACTGTTGGGTCGAGCTGTGTTTTAAGGATGGTTCAGTTGGGTCTAGGTTTGGGTATTTGAAATTGGGCTGTAAAGGGTTGGAGGAGGCCTAAGGCTCTAAAGGGTCATTGTCTAAGGCCCAGGTGGTGGGCCTATCAAGGTTGGGCCCTTCTCTTGGATTTTCTAGCCCATTAAACAGAGGGCCTTATAGGGAGGGATGACAAATAAAGGAGAAGCCTGAAGAAGCATTGTGTTCGCTAAGACTCGGCATTTCTGCTTTGGCTGTCGTGACAGAGCAAGAGGGTGGAAAAGATCATCTTGCAGCTGCAAAGCGAGATGGGGGGAGCTTTAGATTTGGGGTCGAGAGGCTAGAACCCTCTCTAGCAACGATGGCGGAGCCAACCCTTGACGATGACTCCTTGGTGGTCGTGAGGTGGGAGGAGTGGAGCGTTGTGAGACGTGGGTCTTCGTTAGAATCTTGTGTAGCGATCATGGACAAGGCTCTTGTGGTAGAGGCGAATAGACGTGCTGGGATTTCTACCCTCCCGTATATGGAACCTTTGAGCCCTGGATGCCAGCCCTTAATGATGTTGCTTCAGGATGGCTGTTTGTTGGAGCTTTCGGGAAATGCAACGAAGTGTCCTTCTGGTAAGGAGTTGGTGGTAAGGGATGAGGAGATGGTTCCCCCTTGTGATCTAGGTTGCGAAAGTGCTGTGGAGGGGGAGGAAGTCGTTAGCTTGCCTAGTAGCTTGGGGAAATCAGTCTTCTTCTTCAGTAGAAGTTTGGGGATGCCGGTCACGAGCTTAGAGAAGGAAATCAGTCTTCTTCTTAAGAAACTGGATTTGAGAAAAGGGAGGGGGGTAAAGGGATCAGGGGGAAAGAAGAATTCTTTGCCTTCTTCCTGTTCTGAGAGGGAACTCCGAATCTAGAGAGTTCAGTCAACTACGATTGCTCTCCATCCATAAGGGGAAAGAGGAGGGGTGCCAGAATTTAAGGAAGGGGTTGGTCTTGGGCTTAGGAAGCTTTAGTGCCCAGTAGGAGTCTCTTTTTTGGGGTTGCAGTAGGGGTTTCTTTTTTCTCTTGCGTCTCAGTTTCCTCTGTGCTTGTTTGTTGCGGCTCTAATTGTATACTCCATGTGTACTTTGTTGTGCCATTTGGCAAGTGCTTTTAATATATCTTGCTTATTTACCTATCAAAAAATAGATAGAAAAGCCCTATTGTAACATGAACATGGACTCAATATGGCTGCTAGAGCATTACTTACTACAACTTGTTATAGTGCTGCCACAGTACCCACTTGCTTAAATGTAACTTGTTTGCTGAAGAATTGCTCACTAAGCCTTGTTTAGTTCAACTTTCTAGAAGCTAAAAGCTGTTTTTTAAGCCAAATAAGAGCTTGTATGTTTGATTGTTTTTGTTAAAAAAACTACTTTTGGCTTTCAAAGAGCTTAACAGGGAACTAAGGACGAGGTTGCTTCTTGTGGAAACCCATTTTAACTTTGCAAGAAGCTTTTATGTTCAAGGAAAACTTTCATAATACTAAGGTTTCTTCTTCTTCTTCTTCTTTTGATCAAAAGCAAGAGATATATGTATTAATGTTAAAGAAAACATGAGAAGGATGAGGAGTCCTTACAATTACAAAAAACCTGATCAATATATGATTGAACTCCTCCACTATGCAAGGAGTCTATACAAAAGGTTTATACTACAACACAATATACAATGATGCCATCTTCTTAAGTTTTGACTAAGCTTCTCTCAATGATGACCAATGCCTTTTGCTTGAATCAAGGAATGCCAATTGAGTTGAATAACATGGAGAAGAATGTCTTCAAAAGCCTCGATGCACAAGGCCCAAAAAGAGGAATAGAAGTGAAGTAAATCCCACAACCCCTCTGCTGTCCTCCACTTATCCTAAAATTTTTTGGCATTTTTCTCTTACCATACAATCTAGGGCAATGTGAGACAAGTAATTTGCCAAAGGGTCTTGCCTCTAATGGAGCTCCCCAAACCCTTATATGAAATGCTCATCATATCGCATATCTTCTTCTTCTTCTTGTTTTGTTTTCGTTTTTGGTTTTTTTTTTGGTCCATGTTGGGCTCAAACTTAGAACATCCTGCATTCCCACTCTAATTGGTTGGGGTGGTTATGAGTGGTTGGCTAACATAGCAAATTAAGTAATGGTGAGTGCTGGGTTGTATAATCCTCTCAATGCCATTAAGCTCAGTTGGCATTCGGTGTGTAGACCAATAGAGTTGGATCAACAATGAGAGGAACTTAGCCTAGGTTTGAGGAGATGATATCTTTGTACATTCTTTTGTTTTCTATCCTTTTTTGTATAGATCTCCTCAAATAGTGGAGGAGTTGTTTTTGTCTTGATGAGTTTTGTGTATTTATGGGGAGGATTCCTCATCTTTCTCATGAACTCTTTATTTATAATTAATGCATCTCTTGTTTTTTGCTAAAAAAGAAAAAAAAGAAAAGTAAATGATAGTATTTATCATCTTAAAGATCCTAAGGAAAGGGTATTTTTACCCATTCAAGGTTGGGCAATTCCAGATCTCCTTTAGGCATAAAGCACCTTTATGTTAAGTGGAGTCTCTTATGGTATGCGGAAATACTATAATATAATATATTTTTTTTTAATCAGATAGTATAATTTATTTCTTATTATTTTCTTTTGGCTCTTTTGTCCATACAGGTACGATCCTTAGCAGCAGAATCTCATAGGGCATATCAAGGAGGTCCTCTTGAGCATGCATTTTATCAAGAAGCCTCTCTAACTCCTGAGGAGGGAGGATTGGATATGGATGTAGCTGGATTTTCATTAGCCAATCAGTATGCTTCCATGCTAGACTGGTTTGCTGTCGATCTAGAAGGTGAACATTCTGCAATGGATGGTCGGATACTTGAAGAACACACTGAATATGTTGTATATGCCATTCATCGGGTACTGCTTTTATCACTTTTGCAAAAATTACCATGATAGCTTATTGAATTAGGATAGTCATGTCAATCTAGATTTTAAGGCATAGAATGTTTGTTGTTTAGTATAGTGGCATCTGAAATCATATATTGTCTTGTTAAGGAATGTGTGGATGTATTTGATCAAAGAACAAAGGGAACAACAAAAGCTTTCACAAGCTATATGGAGGATGAAGGATCCTGCCCAAAGAAGGAAAAGAAAACCAGAAAAGCTGAAAAACGGAGCTCCTATGCTCCATAGTCAATACTGACTAATAATTCCTTAACCTTCCAACATAGGACTTGAAGGGCCTTTTTGACACAATTTCTAGTGAATTACTTGTTTGATGCGTGAAGAATTATGTAGCATGTAAAAGAACTCAAATCCTACCTTCAAAAAAAAAAAAAAAAAAAAATGTAAAAGAATTTAAATCCTGAAACCTCCTCCTGGAAAGTATTTTGCTAAAGCATCTATTCCAGATTTACTGGAAAAGCCTTCTAGATCTTATATTTCTTTTGCATTGAAGTGCTTTAGCACGTAATCTATCAGACTGTCAAGCACTCTACTAGCCAGAAAGAGCTTTTAGGTAGCCCAAAATCTGCACCTAACAAGGCCCTAGCCCCGTGGGCAATTTTCTATTGCACTCTTTCTGCTTCCCTCAAACAGTGCACACAGGGCGCTGCACTCTGCATACCTTAATGGTCATGGAGTGCTACAACCCATCTTTCTCCTTCATTTCTCTTCAAGCTTGCCATGCCAACACATGAAGATCTGTTTCAAGATTTGAAGGATAGCCCAGAGAACTCCAAAAGTAGAAGAAACCATAGTTTTTAACTCATAGAACATATGGTGCATTTTTATTTTTCCATATCATGTACCCCATGTTTTTTTTTTTTACATAATGTGAATAAATAGAAAAAATATGAATGCATATATATTAGAAGCATGAAGTATAAAGTAATATATAACCAATTTCACAAAAGATAGTAGGATTTAAAGAGTAAAATTATGTCCTACCATATGAAAACATAAAAGTAAAAGTCTAATGCATAGTTTCATCACAAAATCTACGGAAATAAACTTTTTGAATTTTTAGATATGATTTTTAGTTTCAAATTCTAACTAGGCATTTTTTTTTTTATAGAAATTTTGAAAAATAGTTCAAGGTGTATTTTGACTAGGTTGAGATTTGAGGTGGGCAATGGGAGAAGAATCAAATTTTGGCAAGATATATAGTGTGGTGTTGTTCCTTTGAAGGATTCTTTTCCATCTCTATTCTCCTTTGCAACTTCTAAAGAGGCATGGGTGGATGATGTTCAGGCGGTAGGGAAGGTCGGTCTTGTGGATCCCATGCTTCTTGAGGCATTTCCAAGACTAGATGGTGGATAATGTTGAAGAGTTGCTTTGGAAGTTATGTGTTAGGAAGGAGAATTGGAGAGGACACGATGGTTTGGAAGGCTAACAAGAGTGGGATATTCTGAGTTAAGTCCTTTTACTTTACTTTTTAGTTGTAGGTATTAGAAGTGCTTTTCCCCACAAAGATAAGGTGAGGCTCTTAGGCTTGTACCAAGGTGAGTTTTTTCGTATAGGAAACGACTTGAGGAAAAATTCTAACCATCAACCAACTTAAAAGAAGAGGTTGGTTCTTGGCGAGTTATTGTTGTTTGTGTAAAATTGTAAAAGAATCAATTGGCCATTCCCTCATCCATTGTGGGGAAGCTAGGGGGTTATGACACTTCTTGTTCTCTTCATATGACATTTTGTGGGTTCTTCCTTCTTTGGTGAAAGAGTTGCTAATGTGTTGGAATGAGAGTTTTGTGGGTAAGAAGAGAAGAAAGGCTAGGAGAACACAACTCCTTTTTGCCTATTCTAGACAATTTTGAAGGAATGTAACCGAAGAACATTTGAAGGGTGCAACACACAAATAATTCTCTTAAGGACTCAAGGAATGAATAATTTCTCAATGTCTTAATTCCCAAAAGGGTGAGTACAAATTGTATACATATGAGGGTTGACTAGGCTATAACTAATTTAGGACTAAATTAGGGAACCTAATTATTAGGCAGATTTCTAGGGATGAATTAAGAGAAAGAAATAAAGCATACAACCTTACAAAATCAATTACAATATTTACAAACCAATTGTAGCTAATTAGATCCGAACATAATTCGTCAAAATTCAAATCTTCCAACCCTCTCCCTTAAGTAGGTGTAAAGATGTCTTGCATTCCTAGTTTGTCTAAGATTTGATGAAAAATCAGATTTGGTAAACCTTTGGTGAGGATGTTTGCCAGTTGCCTAGTTGAGGAGACCTACAGTATACAAGTCTGTTTGGAATCTACTTTTCCTTTGATGAAGTGTTGATCCACTTCAACATGTCTGGTGTGATCATGATGGACTGGGTTATGAGCTATATTTATAGCTGCTTGTTGTCATAATACAACATCATTGGCTCTTTTATCTTAATCTTAAGATTTGTGAGTACAATTTTCAGCCAGAGTAGCTTACAAATAGCCTAAGCCATAGCGTTAAACTCAGTTCTGCGTTAGAAATGTTCATAACAAGTTATTTTTTACATCTCCAAGTGACTAAATTTCCTCCTAAAACTGCTTAGTATCTAGTAGTTGATCTTCTATCCATGATCGGACCTGCCCAATCCACATCGATATAGGTTTCCAACTTGAAATCATCATTATTTTGAAACATTATTCTCTTTCCAGGGGTTGTCTTTAGATACCTGACAATTTTATACATAGTTTTCATATCAGATTTAAAGAGGAGAATGCATAAACTGACTCACTACATTTACAACGTATGTTAAATCAGGTCTTGTGTGCGATAAATTAAATTAGTTTCCCTACCATTCTTTTGGCAGATGCCTTGGTTAGCCAGAAGTTCTTCATTCTTTTCTCCTAGCCTACAATTTGACTCAATAGTGGTATTAACATGTTTGCACCCTAACATACCACTTCTTTGCGTAGATCTTGCATAGTCTTTTGTTAAGAAATAAAAATTTATTTTTTTGATCTTGCAACTTCTATCCATAAAGCAAACAATCCATTTTTAAGGGCACTCTTTTCCTCATTTTCAAAATGAGCGAGAGAGCGAGAGAGCGGGCCGGTGTGAGAGAGGGTGAAAGCGATGGGAGGGAGCGAGGCGAGCGGCGCGTTACAGAAGGATTAGAGGGAGACTTAAGGGCTGATGCAGAAGGTGATGGCTTCGTGGGGGTTAGAAGCAGGGCTAAGAAGGGAAGCTTTGGTGTGGAGTCGAAATGGTTCGACGTAGAGGTAAAGGAAAAGAAAGGCAAGGTGCAAGCCCTGATTGTTGAAAGGAAAGGGGGAGTCTCCTCGTGGATCAGGATGGGACCGAACAGCATTGGGTGTTTCATCGAAGGTCTGGAGGCCTGTATCGAGAAAGCAGGAAACGGTTTTTGGGAGAAGAGGTGGAAGGACAGTGGAAGGTCCTTCCTTATGGTGCGCGACATAAATAAGGGAGGGCTATTCATTCGGTTAGGGGTTACAGAGGTGGAAAACAAAAGGTTCAGCATCTTTATCCCGAAGGGTAACGGGGACAAGGATGGTTGGGTACTAATGGTAGAGATGCTGCGCCGTCTGGGGTGTAACGTCGGAGACGAGAGCTATCAGAAAAAGGGTGCGGCGCTCCTAAGGGCATCAATGGAAAAATCCTATGTGGAAGCTGTGATGCAACCAAAGGAGATGAAGTCTGTAGCGGCAAGGGCGGATCTTCGGCAGAGGGGAATGAGCCGAGCTTTGGGGAAGTTGGCCCACTGCCTGGTAGGGAGTTGGGACCCTAGCTCAGGGGAAGAGGTCGACTTGAGAGGCTGGGGGATGAAACTGGCGAAGTTTTGGAGACTGAAGGGTAATTTAGGAATCGCGAAATTGGAAAGGGGGAAAGTCCTCTTAGAGTTTGAGGAACGGGACGAAGCAGAGAAAGCCCTAAGATTTGGGGGTTTCTCATGCGAGGGATCCTTTCTCAGCCTGGAAATCTGGAGGCCTGAGAGTGGGTGTACGTCGGAAGGGGAACAGAGGCGCGAGGCTTGGGTGCGTGTTCTGGGGCTGCCAGCCTCGCTTTGGGATCGCGATTCCCTGAAGAGAATAGGGGATGCATGTGGGGGATTCCTAGATATCGACCCACAGACGGTGTCGCTGGAAGACATGCAGTGGGCAAGGATTTTGGTAAAGCTCAACAAGGAGAGGCCCCCCAACGTCGTGGAAGTGCGGACCGAGGAGGTCTGCTATGAGCTTACACTCTGGTGGGAACTCAGACCCACTGTGAGGACGACGAGGGAAGGAAAGGGCAAAGGTCTCCTTGTTGCAGAAGGCGAGGACGGGGGTGAAGTCCCTGCACGCGCGGGGGGGCGCGTGAGGGGGTTGGTAGGTGGCCCAAGTCTCGAGGTCAGAATGCAGACTGACGATGGGACGAGGGGGCAGACCTTGGGGTCGGGTTCGGAGGCGGTTCTGGACTCGGGCTTGAAGGAGGATGGGCCCCATGAAGCAGGCGGGCTGGCGATGCAGAGGGCTCTTGGGCCTGTTGAAGATTCTGGGCCCTCCTTCCCTAGTGTGCCTGGGCCGCCCGTTCTTGGGCCGTCTTCTGATGTTGGGCGGGCCCCGAATTTGATTAGAGGGGTTGGACTGGGTATTCGAAGCCCAGATGCGTCTCTGGCTCCTAAGGCGGTTGAAGCCCAGTCGAGGGGGGTCCGTCCATATATAGGGGCTGATCCAAACCCTGTGGGAGGCCTTGATCAGTCTTGGTCCTTAGTGATGAAGGGATTGTGGAGGCCAGTGGCTGAGGAGAACAGAGCGGAGGGGAATTCGAAGATGGCTGATGCTCTTCTGGAAGAGGCTTCGAGGTACGGGAATGTCCCTAATTTCTTTGGGCCATTGGTGTGTGTTTCTCCTTCTCCCCCTTCTTCTTTTTCTGGTCGGACTCCATTGGGGGAGTATTACGACCGTTCTGGGGTGACTATGGATGTTTCTCAGTGGGAACAAACGGACCGGAGGGTGATTGAAAGAACGCCTGCAGCTCTGCAGAACGTGGAATGCTGGCAAATCTTGGGAAATAATAATGACGAGATGGATTCCAGTGGGAAGGATCTCTGTCCGGTTGGTGTGATGGCGCCAGAAAGTAGAGATTGGAGGGTGGACAACTGGGAGGAGAGTGAGCTGGCAAGATTCAGCCAGTTTCTGGGGTTTTCTACAGTGGGTTTAGAGAAGGACATCTTGGACTTTATGGTCAAATTAAGAAGAAGAAAGGAAAAAGTGCATAGCAATTCTCTCTTAGATAACTCGAAATTTGAGAGGGAATTGAAGAGGCTTGAATGCTCCATCAATTACGATGGGGGAAGGAAGCAGACAGGAATTGGTCAAGGAAGAGGGGGGCAGTCTTCAGTTGTATCATGAAGATAAAACTGGTTAGTTGGAATGTTCGGGGAGCTAATGATAGCTCTAAAAGGAAAGTGATCAAGGCGTTGATTAGGAGTTAAAGGGCGGACTTAGTATGCATTCAGGAGACGAAAATTCAGACTATGACTGAGGGGGTGGTGAGGAGTCTGGGTTCTGGGAGGTTCATTGAGTGGGGGGCTATGGGAGCTCAAGGCTCAGCGGGTGGAATTTTGGTTTGCTGGGATAAGAGATCCTTGGAGCTGCTGGAAATGGAGGTGGGCAATTTTTCTATATCTTGTAGATTGAAAAATGTTGAAGATGGAGGGGTTTGGATTTTTACGGGAGTTTATGGGCCGTGTAATAGGAAGGAGAGGGAGGAGATGTGGGAGGAGTTAGGTGCGATTAGGGGAATTTGGGAAGACCCATGGTGCTTAGGAGGGGACTTTAATGTCACTTTATCCCAAAGAGATAGGAGCAGGCAGGGGAGCCTTAATGGAGCAATGCGTAGGTTTGCCCAGGTGGTGGATGACCTTGCCCTCATTGACCTCCCCTTGCAGGGGGGTGTGTTTTCTTGGAGTGGAGGTAGGGGTAATCAGAATTGGGCAAGGCTGGATCGTTTCCTGGTGTCTCAGGGGTGGCTTGATACCTTCAGGGGGGCTGTTCAGTGTAGGCTCCCTAGGCCTACCTCTGACCATTTCCCTATTCTGTTGAAGGGGGGCGGGATGAGGCGGGGTCCTTCCCCGTTCAGGTTTGAAAATATGTGGCTCAAGGTGGAAGGGTTTAAGGAGCTGCTTCGAGATTGGTGGCAAGGAGGGGAAAGAGTAGAAAGAGCAGGAAGGGCTAGCCTTAGATTGGCTGCTAAAATGAAGGACATGAAGGAGAAAATTAAAGTGTGGAACAGAGAAGTTTTTGGCAGAGTGGAAGTGAACAAAAGCTCTGCCCTCCGGCAAATTGAGTTTTGGGACAGGGTGGAAAGCGGCAGAAACCTCTCAGATAGGGAAATGGACCTGAAAAATGAAGCTAAAGAGAATTTTAAGAAGTGGGTCCTATTGGAGGAAACCCATTGGAGGCAAGCGTCTAGGGAGCTTTGGCTTAGAGAAGGGGATAAGAACACTGGGTTTTTCCATAAGATGGCTAGTGCCCACTGGAGAAACAGTTTTTTGGACAGAATTAAAATTAATGGGGTGGAATTGGTGGAGGAGCAAGAGGTGAGGGAGGGGATTGTCAAGGCCTTTCAGCACCAGTTAAGGGAAGATCCAGGGTGGAGAGCCGACGTAGAGGGGCTTTCTCTTAATAGGCTTGACCTTAGTGATGCTGAAGCTTTGGAGGTTCCCTTTTCTGAAGAAGAAATCTTCTCTGCCCTGATGGATATGAATGGTGATAAGGCCCCAGGCCCGGATGGGTTCACTGTGGCCTTTTGGCAAGCGTGTTGGGAGTTTGCTAAGGAGGAGATAGTAGAACTGTTCAAGGAGCTCTACGATCAGAAGTCCTTTGCCAAAAGCTTGAACGCCACGTTTCTGGTCATCATCCCAAAAAAAGGAGGTGCTGAGGACCTTGGGGACTTCCGGCCTATCAGTTTGCTTGGAGGGCTGTACAAGCTTATGGCCAAGGTTTTGGCCAATAGGTTGAAATTGGTGCTAGATAAGGTGGTCTCAGCTGATCAAAACGCGTTTGTAAAGGGAAGACAAATTATGGACGCCTCTCTCATAGCCAATGAGGTGGTTGACTATTGGCAGAAGAGGAATATTAAGGGGATGGTGTGTAAGTTGGATATTGAGAAAGCCTACGACAGCGTCAGCTGGAGCTTCCTTGTGAAGGTCTTGAAAAAGATGGGCTTCGGGTCGCGCTAGATGGAGTGGATGTGGTGGTGCTTTTCAACGGCAAAATTCTCTGTCCTTATCAACGGGGTCCCTGAAGGCTTCTTCGCCAGTTCTAAGGGTCTGCGGCAAGGAGACCCAATTTCTCCCTACCTCTTTATTTTGGGCATGGAAGTGCTGAGTGCACTTATTAGGCGGGCAGTGCAGGGAAACTTCATATCTGGGTGTAGGCTGAGAGGTAGGGAAGAAGAGGAGATTATGGTGTCACATCTGCTCTTTGCAGACGACACTATTATCTTCTGTGAGGCCAACAAGGACCAATTAACGCATCTTGGATGGATTTTGGCGTGGTTCGAAGCGGCCTCTGGGCTTAGGATCAATTTGGCCAAGAGCGAGCTGATACCAGTAGGGGAGATTGAAAATATGGAGGAAATGGCGGTGGAGTTAGGTTGCAAAATTGGCAGCTTCCCGGTCAAGTACTTGGGGCTGCCCCTTGGGGCCCGGCACAAAGCCTTGTCCACGTGGGATGGGGTGGAGGAAAGAATGAGAAGAAGACTTGCCCGGTGGAAGAGACAATATCTGTCTAAAGGTGGGAGAATCACCCTGATCAAGAGTACCCTTGCAAGCATTCCCATTTATCAAATGTCCATCTTTAGAATGCCTAAGTCAGTGGCTAAAAGGCTTGAGAAAATACAAAGAGATTTCTTGTGGGGAGGGGGAAATTCGGGTGGAAAGATTCATTTAATAAATTGGAAGGTGGTGTGTACTCAAAAGGAGAAGGGGGGCCTTGGTATTAGAAGGTTGGGGCTTTTGAACAGGGCCTTATTGGGCAAGTGGGTGTGGAGATTTGCCGTTGAGAAGGATGTTTTGTGGAAGAAGGTAATCGGGGCGAAGCATGGGATGGAGGGGTGTGGCTGGATTTCTAAGGAAGCCCGGGGGCCCTTTGGAGTGGGAGTTTGGAAGGAGATCTTAAAGGAGAAGAGCTGGTGCTGGAATAACATGAAGTTCAAGGTGGGAAGGGGGAACAAGATCAGGTTTTGGACTGATCATTGGTGCGGCACCGGCGCGCTGTCCAATGCATTCCCCTGATTTTTGATTTGGCAGTGGGCAGAAATGAGCTGGTGCATGATGTGTGGGACCCAAGGCTGGGCCAAGGAGGATGGAATATCAGGCTGATTAGAGATTCTAACGACTGGGAGCTGGTGCTTATAGAAGATTTGCTCCTTTTGCTAAGGGACATCAGAGTAAGTTTAGAGGAGGACTGTGTTCTTTGGAAAGGTGGGGTTTCTGCCAGTTTTAGGATTCGGGAAGCTTACAATCTGCTGGCAGCCCCTAGTTCTTGCGTTTTTCCGGGAAAAAATGTTTGGGTGGATAAGGTCCCAACCAAAGTGGCTTTCTTCGCATGGGAGGCTACTTGGGAAAAAATTCTTACATTGGATAGGCTGCAAAGGCGTGGGTGGCAGCTCCCAAATTGTTGTTTTTTGTGTGGGTGTGAAGAGGAAAATGTAAATCACATTCTTTTACACTGTACAGTGGGTAGGACCCTTTGGGATATCGTCTTTGCCCTATTTGGGGTTCAGTGGGTGTTTCCAGAGAAGGTTAGAGAGGCGTTGTTCTGTTGGCGGGGCTCTTTTGTGGGCAAAAAGAGGAAGAAGATTTGGAAGACCATTCCGTTATGTATATTTTGGACGGTTTGGAAAGAAAGAAATAGGCTTGCATTTAGATGGGGTTTCTTGGCCATTCAGACTCTCAAGAGGTCTTTTGTAAGTAGTCTGTGCAGTTGGGCTAAGTTGTATAGGGGAGAGGAGTCCTCTTCGCTTATAGGCTTCTTGGAGTGGGTTGCGACCCCTTAAGGGCTGGTGAGGTGTTTTTGTTTTTTTGGCTTTTTGGCCTTGTGGTTGCTTTGTATACTTCCTGTATGCGGTGCGGCCTTTTGGCCTTCTTTAATATATTTTCTGCTGTTGCTTATCTAAAAAAAAACTTCTATCCATAAAAAGTACCTTAGACTATCCAAGTCTTTGATCTTGAATTCCTTTGCTAGGTAGGGCTTCAATTCTCCAATCTCTTCCAAGTTCTTACCAGTAATAACGATATCATCTAAATAGTTGCCTCATCAAGAGGAGAATGTTTGAAAAATAGTGTGATCACCTAAGCTTTGATGATAGCCCTTCACCATTGACTTAGTGAATCTTCCAAACCAGGTTCTTGATGATTGCTTGAGCCCATAGAGTGATTTTCTAAGTTTGCACACTTTGCTTGTCCTAGATTTGTGTATGAATCTAGGGGGAACATCCATGTATACTTCCTCCTCTAGCTCCATGGAAGAAGACATTCTTTATATCAAACTATTGCAAGGGCCAATCAAAGTTGGCAGCCAAAGATAATAAAGTTCTGATAGTGTTCATCTTTGTTATTGACATAAAGGTTTCATGGTACTCTATATCATATGTTTGTGTGTACCCTTTAGCAAGAATCTTTGCTTTGTAACTCTCTATGGTTCTATCAGCTTTGTATTTGATGGTATAGATCCACCTACATCCCACCGTTTTCTTTAAGTAGGTCTACAACCTCCCAAGTTTTATTTTTTTTTCCAAGGCTTGTAGTTCTTCATTCATGACATCTTTGCATGGTTTACTGTTTAAGGCGTCTTGAATTGTTTTGGGAGTTTCATTAGAGGACAAATGAGTAACAAGGACATGGTATTTTGATGACTATCTTTGTAAGGACACAACATTTGAGATGGGATGTTTGGTACATGCTCTAATTCGTTTCCTAAGAGCAATAGGCAAATTCAAATCTCTATTAGTATCAAAATTGGGATTAACATTTCCTTAACTTGTCTCCCTTGAGGTTTGGCTCAAGCCATAAAGGGTTGGGGAGGGCTTGTGATAGGTTCTAGGTTTAAATCCTAATGTGGACAAAAAATTACCTATCAAGAGAAAAAAACATTTCAAGTACCTATCATGGTTCAGAGATTGGAGCATATGTAGGTACTAGGGATTTTTCTTCCTGAAATACACATTGAAAATAGCTACTTTAGGTCTCTTGTGCTTAATCTCAAGAGAATGAATCTGCAATGTACATTTTGAGTTCAATTTTTTTCAGGACATGAGGAACTTGGGCTTTGTTCAATTTCAATGGTCAGACTTTTAGGTTGATTTTTTTTTTCTTTTTTGGACTGTTTCACTCTCAAAAGGAATAGGATGAGAATGATAAATGATCAAGAACTTGATTATAATAAAAATAGGAAATAGTACTCGATAAAACCTGATCTAAAATTTGACCAAAATTTTGTTGTAAAACCTAAACAGAATCCCGCCATCTATCTTCCACAATTTTGTTACTCTCCCTATGAAGATAAGTTTCAAAGAAATAGGGTGTATTTTCGATGAAGGCAACATCCGGGTGATGAATTTTTTCTTGATGGGAGGATGGTATCATTTATATTCCCTTTGTGTGTGAGAATATCCCAAAAAATGCATTTGCAAGCCTTATGAATATTTTTTTCTTCTCAAGTGGTATGAACATGAAAAGAGGAAACACACCCAAAGATTTTTGGAGAAAGAGAACCAATGCCTTGAAAATTTGGAAAGAATTGAAATAGTACCTATAGGAGGTTTGAATGCAAGAAACCAAGATGGCATACAGTTTATTAAGTAGGTGGCTGTTAGGATGGCTTCACCCCAATAGATTTTATGAACTTCCATTTGGAATAGAAAGGACTTGGCAACCTCCAGTAAATGCTCATCTTTTCTTTTAGCAACCCCATTTTGTTAGAGAATATTGATACACGATAATTGATGATCAATGCCTTCATTTTGAAGATATGTGATTAGGTCATTATTAAAGATTCTTTCCCATTGTTGGATCTGAGTGTATGTGCTGGACTCCAAATTATGTACTGATGAGTTTATTTATTTATTTTTTTGATAGGCAAAAGCAGAAATATATTAGAAAAGGGCACCTTGAGGAAAACCCAAAAACATACAGGGAGTATACAAAAGGCACCTTAAGGCACAAACAAAAGAAGAGAAGATACAAAACCATCCCTCATCTAGCGCCTAGCCAATAAAAAAAACTAAGTAAAGGAAGAGGACCTTCATTTACAACCGACTTTGTCCACAACCAAAGATTACAAACAAAAGAATTTTTCAACCTATGAACCGAAAAATCCTCATTATCAAAGGCAATCCTATTTCTTTCCATCCAAACCGCCCAAAAAAGGCACAACGGGACTGCCTTCCACACCTTTCTACGCTTCTTGCCCAACATAAAGCCCTTCCATTCAATAAGGGTATCTCTAACCGAAAACGGGAGGACCCAAAACACTCCAAAAAGGGCGAACAATAACTCTCATAAAACTCTTGCCCTGGAGCAATGCATAAGAATATGATCAATAGACTCCTCTTCCTCACAGCAAAGGAAACATCTATTAGCAAGAGCCCGTCCCCTCTTTTTAAGCTGATCCAGAGTAAGCACCTTACCCCAAGAAGCCTCCCAAGCGAAAAAGCTCACTTTGGAAGGCACACTAGGGCTCCAAATCAATCCATGAGGGAAAAGACCAGCTCTTCTTGAAGATAGATCATTATAGAGGGATTTAACTGAGAAAATCCCATTCGAAGTCACTTTCCACAACATTCTATCTTCCACAATAGGAATAAGCCTTACTCCCTGAATTGTCAAAAGAAGCCTCTCCACCTCCTCCACCTCCCAATCATTGAAGGGCCTAGAGAATCTAGGACTCCAAACCCCTTCCTCTCCCGAAGAATCCCAAAACTCCTCTACCCAAGCCTCCTTAGAGGAGGCAAAAGCATACAAGGAGGGAGAAGAATTGCAGAAGGCGAGGTTCCCACACAATTTTTCTTTCCAAAATTTTACCCTTCTACCATTCCTCACTGAAAAAATGACTTTATTTTGCATAAGGGCACCTTCCTTCCTTATTTCCTTCCAAAATCCTACTCTAACGCAACCCCCTTCTTCCTCCCCGAACTTCCTACTAATGACATGCCTCCAAAAATTCTCCCTTTCATTCGCAAAACGCCAATTTGACTTGCAAAGAAGGGCCCTATTGAGAGTTGATAGACGTCTAACTCCCAAGCCCCCTTCCTTTTGTCCAAACAAATGGTATCCCAACTAACTAGGTGAGGCTTCCTCTCCAAAGCACCCCCTCCCCACAAGAAATCCCTTTGAATTTTTTCCAACCTTAAACTAACCACTCTTGGCATTCGAAGTAAAGACATCAAGTATATGGGCATACTTGACAATGTACTACGAATTAGAGTGATTCTCCTTCCTTTGGAAATAAATTGCCTTTTCCACAAGGCCAGCCTTTTCCGAAATCTCTCTTCCACCCATCCCAAACGGCCATAGACTTGTGGTTCGCCCCCAAAGGAATCCCCAAATAAGAAGAAGGCAGCCTGCCCACTTTACAGCCAGCCTCGAGAGCCAAAGTCTCCAAATTCTCCACTCTACCAACCGACAAAATTTCGCTTTTGTCCAAATTGATTCTCAAACCTAATATGGCTTCAAACCACATCAACAACCAGCTTAAGTAAACCATCTGATCTTCGGAAGCTTCACAAAACACTAAAGTGTCGTCGGCAAACAACAAATGAGAGACCAAGGCCCCATCCCCACCCCTTCCATTGACTTTACAGCCTGAAAGGAACCCTCCCCCCACTGCTCTATGGATGAGCCTACTAAGGGCCTCCATTCCTATCACAAAAAGATAAGGGGATAGGGGGTCCCCTTGACGCAGCCCCCTTGAACTGTTGAAGTAGCCTTCCGGAGTGCCATTGACCAAGACTGAAAACGTTGCTGTAGAGATGCACCAGGAGATCCACCCGGTCCACTTCTCCCCAAATCCCATGCTTTGCAATTCAAACATCAAAAAATTCCAGTTTATGTGATCGTATGCCTTCTCTAAGTCCAATTTACATAACACCCCACTCTCGTTTCGTTTCAACAAAGAATCTATTGCCTCATTGGCAATAAGGGCAGCATCGAGAATCTGTCTTCCTTCAACAAAGGCGTTTTGAGTTGAAGACACCACTTTGCCCACTACCTTCTTAAGCTTGTTAGCTAACACTTTTGCCAACAGTTTATACAATCCCCCCACCAAACTGATCGGTCTGAAGTCTCTAAGGTCCTTGGCGCCTGTTTTTTTTGGGATTAGGACCAAGAAGGTCGAATTCAGGCTCCTAATGAATCTGCCATGCTCGTGGAATTCTATCAAAAAACCCATAACCTCTTCTTTGACAAAATCCCAACAAAATTGCCAGAAACTAAGGGGGAAACCATCTGGACCCGGAGCCTTGTCCCCGTTCAGATCTGAGAGAGCCAGGAAGACCTCATCCTCTGAAAATACCTCCTCTAGTCTAGCTACTTCCTCATCTCTAATTCTATTAAAGTCCAAACCTTCCATAGATGGGTGCTAGCCCCCCGGGTCAGTCAACAGGTCCTTAAAAGCTCCAACCACACCCCCCTTTATCTCCTGCTCCTCTGTTAACCATACTCCGTCTATTTTAATCTTGGACAAACAATTTCTCCTTCTATGGGAATTAGCCATTTTATGAAAAAAGCCTGTGTTTCTATCACCCTCCCTCAGCCATACTTCTCTTGATTTTTGTCTCCAGGAAACCTCCTCCATTAGAGCCCATTTTTCGAAGTCCCCCTTTGCTTCCTTTCTAGCTTCCAGTTCCTCCAATGATAAGGGGTGAAGCTTCTCTTGACCATCCTAGAAATCCACCTTGTCCAAGGCCAATTTCTTATTGACCCCCACCTGCCCAAAAACATCCTTGTTCCAAGACTTTAAGATAGCCTTCAAAGCCTTCAACTTCTCAGCAAGGATGAAACTAAAAGATCCATTGAAACTTAGACTTTGCCACCACCCCTTCAACAGGTCCTTAAAAACCCTCCTCCTTAAGCCACATATTTTCAAACCGGAAAGGGACAGGACCTCTTCTAACCCCTCCCCCATCCAATAGGATAGGGAAGTGGTCGGACACTGGCCTAGGAAGAGTACATTGCACTGCCCCCTTAAAGTGACCCTCCTAGTCCTCCGACACCAAGAAACGATCTAGCCTGGACATAGCTTGATTGTTCAATCCTCCGCTCCAGGTGAATGGACCCCCCTGAAGAGGGAGATCCCTCAAGTCCAGGTCATCAATCACTTCCGAAAATCTTCTCATTGAAGAAGACAACCTCCCTCCTCTTCTACTCTCATTCGGAAATCTAATCAAATTGAAGTCTCCTCCGATACACCAAGGATCGCTCCAGAGCCCGCGGATGGCCCCTAGCTCTTCCCAAAACAGTTCTCTATATCTTTTCAAGGTAGGGCCATACACTCCTGAGAAAATCCAACTAAAGCCATCTTCACAGTTCTTGAACCGACAGGAAATGGAGAAGAGACCCACCTCCATCCCTACCAGCTCCAGCACTCTATTATCCCAAAAAACTAGCACCCCTCCAGTTGCACCCCTCGCATTCAGAACTCCCCATTCTAAAAATCTCCCCACTCCAAGACTTCTCACCACCCCTAAAGACATCTGTGACATTTTAGTCTCCTGCAGGCATACCAAGTCCACTTTTTGGGAGCTGATTAAGGCCTTAATTAAACTCCTCTTATTTCTGTCATTCACCCCCCGGACATTCCAAGATAAAATTTTAATCTTCATTTAAAACACAGAGCTCTATCCCCATTTCTTCTCTCTGAACCTTTCTTCCTGTTTTCTCCTTCATAATTAATCGACCATTCCAGTTTTTTCACTTCCCTATCAAACCTAGTCATTCCTGAAATTCCTTTCTTCTTGCCTTGATCCCTTCTGGTTTTTAGCCTTAACAGTAATTTAAGAATTTCCCCTTCAACACCATCTGTCGTGAACCCCAGAGTCTTACTGAACTTAGCCAAGCTACTTTCATCCCAACTGCTGCCTTGGTCCTCTTTTTCCTCCAGATCCTCACTCTCCTGCGACTTGATACCCATATTCTTTTCCCCCTCTATACCTGTCTCCCACGGACTGCCGTCAGTCAGCATGGCACGCAGCGGAGCTTGATACCCAACACCTTCATCAATGACTACCGTTCCCATAACACCCCCCACCACCATAGCCCGATCGCACCCAGAGAGAGGAGAAGAAGAGAAGAGGACCCGATCCCCCCTAAAGACATCGGTAATGGACTCGTACCTGGATGCCTCAGCTGTCAGAGCTTCTTCAGTCATTCGCGCTCTCGCTTTCACCGAGAGAGACTCTGAATCCCTCCAATCTCCTCCGAGAAAGCAAGCGACCCCCCCGTCCTCCTTAACTTGACCACCCGAAGCTTCCATCGTAGCCCTAATTTCCATCTCCCCGACCTCGGCATGAGGAAAAGCCCTAATTCCTTTTATCCCCCCCAACTCAGGCTCAAAACCCATGTCAGCCCTCCCCTTGCAGCCCACAATCGAGCCCTTTATGAAAAAAGGCCTGTCCTCGCAGCCCATTACCCACCCTTTTAACGTGATGGGCCTCGGCTCACAATCTGGCCCAACCATCTGGGCACCCTCAAAGGCTGGCTTGAGACAAGCCTCCCCAAGTCCGCTCCTGAACTGGGCCTCCCAAACGGGCCCAAAATCACAAGCTGTTGGCCCGGATTTAAATCCTCCCAAACTTGCTAATTTCCCTGCACCTTGGCTTTTAATCCCAAAGCTATCTTCTTCGTCAGTCACCTTCCTTCCAGGCCCCCTTTCAGCCGACTGAGATGGAAAGCCTGTAGCCCCTCTTGAAGAGCTACCACAGGGCGGCTCAACTGCTCCCCCCTTGCTCCTTTGGCTGTCCATCCTTCACCAACACGCCTCCTCTGCACTCATCACGAGACCCACTCCCTGTTTCTGCTTCAACCACTGCAGCCCCTTTCCCGAGACCACTTCCTGCCGGCACCACCTGAGAGAACCAAGGTGGGGATTCCCACCATAGCTGGACTAAGAAGCACCCCTTCTCATCCACAATCTGGACGGAGGAAGGTGTGTCCTTGCCCACCGTTTTCACCAACATTCTAGCCCATTGCAACTCTGCCATTGAATCCATCTTGTTGTCCACAGCAATGAACCCACCACAACCATCTCCTATCAACTTAAACATCTCTCGATTCCATAAGTGAAGGGGAAGACCTACCACTCTCACCCATGCCTCGTTAGCAAAGGCTCCATTGCTAAAACACCCCACCTTCGGGGGCCATCTTTCCATCAATAATACACTGCCTAGAACCTTTCTCTTCCCTCTAGCAAGAACACGCTCGACCTCACTAACCAATTCAAACTCATAGAGCATTAGCCCACCTCCCATTACAGCTATGTCCAGCTTGCCTTTGAGGAGCCAAGCGTGAACAGCCTAGTTTTTCAGATAATCCAACTCAGGGGGATGGTTCTCCACCTTTTCCCATCTACCCACTAAGCAACGACCCAGCTGCTCTAATCTACCAGGCTTCACCCTCCTTCCCACTTCCAACCAGACCTTATCCCCAAGTCTACCCATTTTCGATTTTGCTACATCTGCATATGTCCTTGGATCAAGCTCCTTTTCCTTCTTCAGCACCTCAAGTGAAAGGGGGTCCTTTAATCCTCCAAAGGGAGCTACCCCAACCTCTCTCAGCTTCTCAGCCAAGATATTCCACCCTCTAGATAACCCCTTCCCTTCTGGAAAAATTAAGCAAAATCTTTTTGCCTCTAAATCACGAACAGAGCAGAGAATAAATCTTCTCGCCTCATTTGTATGACGCTCCATTCTATACTTCCTTCCTTCCTCCTCCTAAGCGAAAGACCAACTTCTATCACCTCTATCTTTACAGCAGGATTCAACTCCTACCAACAAGCTGCTGAGACTTGCATCTCCAAATCTGATCCAAGATGATATCCCTTTACATCTCTCCCAAATGCATCCTCTCAGCTTGCCTCCAACTTCATCAATCACAAGTTCAAAAGCTTTAGACTCCACAGTAAACCATCTTCTTCCTCCTCTAGACATCTCTTTTGCAATGGACTACTCTTGAACATCTGATGATAAAACAACAATTACGTATTGCCACCCAAGTGTAGGAGTGTGCCTACGAATTGACCTCACACGTACTGATGAGTTTATAGAAGATAGGAAAGATAGTGGAAACCTTAGATTTTGATTTCAAGACATAAACCTAAGTGGATTGAGTGCAATAGTTGATAAATGGAACAAACCATTGAGAACTTGAATTATTTGTAAAGCAAGGAGCACAAACATCTAAATGTATCAAACTAAATGGAGAAAGACATTTAGAATTTTTTATTGGAAATGAAGCACGGTGGTGCTTAGCAAGAACACACACTTCACAATAAAAATCACGACAATCAATTCTTTCAAACAAAGTTAAGAACACTTTTTCAAACGATGGAAATGAAGGATGTCCTAGAAATATATGCCAAAGCCGAATTTGATCAACTTTTGGAGAAGAGGTATCAAGCCTTGTGACCTTAAAACACCAGTCTTCCAATCAGCATCCAGGGACCTTCCTTTTTCGTTAAACAACACCTACCTCTTTTAACATTTTTCTTCTTCTTCTTCTTCTCCTTCTTTTTTGATAGACACTCTTATCATTCATTGATTTGATCAAATACCTTTCTCCAGCAGTTGGCTGTCAAATTGAATGTCAGGAAAAGCCGATGGTGTTGGTATTTTAGCAAGAGATGACTATATAGCCTTCTTGATGCCAAGTAAAAGAATATACCCTGGAATACTCCTCTCATTTAATTCATTTCTCCATCTTTCTTGATCTCTCCAAACAGAATTTCTCTGCCAAAATCTCTCTACATGAAGAAAACCTCTCTGTCATTTTGATTTTTTTTGTTCTTTTCTCACACTTTCTCAGCAATTGAATAATGCAAGATAAAGTTAGTTATTCCAGGCAAGGAAAGCTGTCCATTGGTCCTTAAGTTCAGTTTGCCCACCTGAATCAGAAGCAGTACTTCGAATAATTCTTCCAAAACAAGGGCAAGAAATTAACTTTTAAAGAAGACTACCAAATCATGGTTGGGTCCAGTCAATTCAATGCTCTGTGATGCCTTAAGTCACTCCTTGGCCTCATCATCAATGGCCTAAACAACTGGAAATGATGTTCACAGCTGTACTGCTCTTCATTCGTAATGCAATTGAACTGTAAGATCTGTAATGACTGATCTTCTGTCTTGTAACTTTTCAATCAACTGCTCCCTCTTAACTTTCCCACTTGACCAAGAAGATCAACCGCGCAATAAGAATGCTCGGTTCAAGATTTAATATTAATTTTTGTACCATCTCATTAAATATCCTTTCCATAATTGAATTTGATGGTCAACTAGCAGAGAGGATGTGTCTGCTAAAGCCACTAAACAGCAAGGGATGTCAATCTTTTAAAATTCATGGTGGACGTCCATGAAATTATAAGAAACCTTAGGGAGGGTAATTGCATTCTCCCCTGTATCATATATACTTACATTCAAAGCATGTTAGCCCAGGATGCATGCTTTTGAAAGATATTGGTTCTTTAAATCTGTTCATAATTGTTATTTACTAGTTTGAATTCTTACTTCTCATTTCTAATTGAAAATAAGTTTTAATAGTAAGTGTGAGGTTTAAGCCTCATCATTTTGAAGGGCCATATGCCTTGCCTCATGCCTTTGCATTTAAAATCTGAATATTAGTTCAAGTCAATGGAATCTACTCTAGTTCATTGGTCCTTTTTAAAATTTTTTTTTTTAACTTTTATTTTACATCTTAATTTTTCTTTAACCAATGTCTTTTGATTCATGCAATTACTATTATATGGCTTTGCTTGCAGATTTTGGACCAATATAAAGAGTCTTATGATGCTCGTGTGAGAGAAGGTGCTGCCAACTCTGGGCCTTTGCCGAAGAGTGTCATATTGGTTGGTCACTCTATGGGTGGTTTTGTTGCTAGAGCTGCAATTGTCCACCCACATTTAAGAAAGTCAGCAGTTGAAACAGTTCTTACACTTTCAAGCCCACACCAGTGAGATATATGGCTTCTTGATTGACTTCACTGTGGTTTCCAGAAATATTATGGATTGGTTATTTTTTATGAGATTTCCCTGTTTTTTCCAGGTCACCTCCAGTGGCATTGCAGCCATCCTTGGGTCATTACTTTGCACATGTAAATCAGGAATGGAGAAAAGGTTATGAGGTTCAATCCTCTCGCACGGGAAATCATATTTCTGATCCTTCTCTCTCTCATGTTATTGTCATCTCCATTTCTGGAGGTTTTAATGATTACCAGGTATTTATTCTCTTTGCATCTTATTTATTTATTTATTTTAATCGGAAACAAGCATATTCATTAAAATGGATTAAAAGTACAAGCGAAGGGTGAGAAATCCTTTCCAAATTTGCAAAATATGATAAAAACCAGATGTGGAGAAACCTTCTCCAATATACATCAAAAGGGTACCGTGAGAGACAATACATAAAAAACAACTCAACATTCCTTGGGGTTATTCCTTTCTGCATCTTGGAGGATGCTAATTATTGTGGACCCCCTTTCTTCTTGAAAATATGCATATGAGATTTGTAATGTTATAGTATGCTCAACACTTGACAAGGATTAAGTGCTAATCCTTTGTTTTTTTATCATAAAAAATAGACTAAGAAAGCTTGGGCTAACACTTAGGTCCCACTCATGTTGCTAGTTCCATTTAGTTAACTCTTATAGGTTAACTACTTCTAGAATAATTAAAATAGGTGGTTGAGGATTGAAAACAGATTGGGGAAACACTTAATCTTTATTGATACAAATAAATGAATATAGTTGATATAAAATATATATAGACTTTATAGGGTGGCATTTTGTGGGTTAAAGACACAAGAAGCTTTGGAGAGCAGCTCTTTAGTGTAATCTTTAGGACTGTATGGAAAGAAGAATCAAATGTCGTTTGATAATGAGAAGCATTAGGATCAAGATTTGAAGAACCATTTTCTTAAATTTTTTTTTTATGGGTGAAGATGTACATAGATATAGATTCTGTCTTTATTTGATCTTGTAGAGTGGTTGGGTTCTTGTTAAGAGAGCGAGTTGTTTATTGTGTTCTCTTGTTTGATGTGCTTTTAGATGCTATTTGTACATGTCTTGCGTACTTTAGTGTGTCGTCGTTTGGCGTTTTTTAATATATTTGCATTATTTGCTTATAAAAAAAAAAGAATATATATAGACTTTGTGGATGCATAGAACTATGATTTATTATAATAGTTATCCTAATCTAAAAAGGAAATTAATTTAAAATAGGATATAACTATCCATGATTTGTAGGCCTACCAACTATACTTACCATTCTCTTAGAAAATAGCTTCTACAACAGTTGAACAATTTTTACACTCCCCCTTAAGCTGGTTTGAAGATATCAATCAAACTCAGCTTATTGGTTAAAGACTCAAATGCTGGTTTAGGTTGTCCTTTGGTGAATATGTCAGCCTGCTACTCCTTTGTTGGAACTAAGGCATGCAAATTCGTCCAAATTTTCAGTTTTTGCTTTATGAAGTGTTGATTAAACTCTACATGTTTGGTCCTATCATGTTGTATCGGATTGTGATACACGGACACTTTAATTTCAGCTATAGTACCCATGTTGCCATGAAATGACATGGTTTCTTTCTTTAATTTTTTTTTTTTTTTAAATTGCGTTTAAATTGCTTCAAATACATTTATTTCTCTCTTTATCTCGTTCTTAAATTTTTTAAATATTATACTAGATAATAATATAAAATAAATTATAATAATTTAAAAAAAAAAAAATTAATTTCTAACTTTTGTAATGCAAAACTAAAGAATTTTTTAATTAATTTTTAACTCTTGTAACCTAAATGTTTTATTTCGTTCTTAATTTTTTATAATTATAATAAAGTCTAATCATTAATATCATATAAAAGTTAAAGATAAATATATTAATTAATAGTTGCTTTGTCTCTTTCTTAATTTTAAAAATAAAATTTAAAGATAAAAACAATAATTGATATTATATAAAATTTAAAGATAAATATAATAATTAATAACATAGAAAAATATAAAGATAAATATCAAAATTAACATCTTAAAAAATCTAGAGATAAATTATAATAATTAATATAAAAAATTCAAATTTTTCGCATGATAAGAAATTTAATGTGAAATATCTAATCTATTAGAAAATTTTTACAACAAAATCAACAGAATTTTTTAAAAATTTAAACTAAATGAATTTATTAGTATAATATTGTCTTAAACATTTTTCTCAACATGCTATTAAAATTAAAGACATAATAAACAGGTTCTTCATGTACAATTAGCAGTAGCATCAAAGTAAAATAAGCTTATCATCTTGTAAAAATAGAAAAGATATAATAAATATGTATATTTTTTTGATTGGAAACAACAATGAATTATATTGAAGAAGGAATTAAGAAGTACAAAAAAACAAAAGAAGGATGGGGAATCTTCCCACAAAAGAAAACTAAACAACAAGAATACAAAAACATTAAGCTATTTGGTAATTACAAAAAGCAAACTCTCCTTGCTAGACCACACCATTGGAGTTATACACTGCTAGCCAATCTAGTTGCATCATATTAAGGGGAATGCCTTTAAAAACCGTGGAGCAAAAAGCCCAAAAAGAAGCAAGGAAGTGAATGGTATCCCATAGAATCTTTGAATTCCTTGCCTTATCCTCAAATATCCTAGCATTTCTTTCCTACCGCACAACCCAAACTAAAGCAATACATGTAGTTTGCCACAAAACTATGCCTCTCTTGGATTTTCCAAAACCCTTATAATTGATGGTCATCATATCAAGAATGCTCCTCGAGGGGAACTGATCCATCTTAGCCATCTGAAATAATCTGTGCCACAACCCCATTGTCAATGAACAGTGTAAGAAAAGATGATCTACTGATTCTCCATGCTTCATACACAACTTATAGATGTTAGAACTGAGAACTTTGTAGGGCCTTCTCAATTCTAGCAAGTCATTAGTATTTACCTTTTTGTGTGCCACTAATCAAACAAAGGACTTGACTTTAAAAGGGACTTGAGATTTCCAAACAAAATTAGGAGAGAAAACTGGAGATGAATTAGAAAGGTGAGACAAGGCTAGAAAAAAAGACTTGATTGTAAATAACCCTGAAGAAGATAAAGACTAGGATCTCGCATCTGAAGTTGATGGGGATAAAGTGCAAACAAACAATAGAAGACATGAGACTCTAATTCTTCTATCTCAAAATTAGAAAGATTACGATGGAAATTAAAGTTTCAAGAGAAGGGACGAGCGGAACCAAGAATTGATGATATGAGAAGATTTTTAGCTGTGACTATTCTGAATAGTTTTGGATATTGGGATCCCAAAGGTTGGTCCCCCCACCACAAGTCTTCCCAAAAATGGATTCTCCCATCTCCTACCACAAACCAAGTATACCTGGAAAAATCCTGAAAGACTTGTGCAATAGCCTTCCAAGGGCAATGATGTGACCACCTAACTATAGTGTTGGCATTCCAACCATTAGTATGTGACTCATAAATGCTTAGAATGACCTGATGCCACAAAGTTGAACTCTTCCTAGGAAACCTCCACAACCATTTCCCTAAAAAAGCGTAATTCCTTAGAGAAATCTTCCCAAACCCCAATCCCCCTTTTGCCTTCGGTTTACACACTACATCCCAACTAATAAGATGGTCTCTTTTACATTCCCCAACCCTTGACCAAAGGAAATCCCTTTGCAATCTCTCAATTTTTGTAGCCATTGTAGTGGGAATCTTGAACAAGGATAGAATATTCTCCAATCATAATTAACCATGTAGTATTATAAATGATTTATACTTATCTTACTATATTTAATTAAAGCCATATCCAAGTACCCACACATATGGTACCTATCAAAAAAAAAAAAAAAAGAAAAAGTTTCCGCACCCATAGTTGAGATCCTTCTCAGTTGAATCCTTGCGTTTTAAGATTTTGGGTACCGGAACCCATGTGACATAGGTATTGGACTATGAGCTATATTTATCGCTGCCTTGTTGTCATAGTACATTCACATAGGAGCCTTTATCTATATCTTTAACTCTTCTATGAATTTTGTAGCCAAAGAAGTTCTCCCATCCCATGTGCCACAACTTTGAAATTAACTTCTGCACTACTACTAGCAACAACCACTTGCTTCACTTCTCCAAGTCACAAGGTTTCTCCCAACAAGGGTGCAAAAACCTGAGGGCTGATCTCTAGTCGTTGATGGAAACTACTTAGTTAGCTTCTGTGAAAGCTTCTACTAGAAAGTGTTCACTTTTTTGGAATAACAATCCTCTCCCCAGTGTCCTCTCTCGATCTTAAGGATCTTATATACTGCCTCTATAGTGTTCTTCACTCAGTGAGTGCATATGTTAGCTTATAACATTAAGTGAAGAGTCTATATTTGGCTAAGTGCATGACAAATAGATTAACTTACCAACCAACCTTTGCTCACGTTCTCTATAAACTGCTTTCCTTTTCTTGGATAACCTAATTTTATGATTGACATCAATGGGAACATTAGTAGGTTTACATCCTAGCATGCCCACTTCTTTTAGCAAATCAAGTGTCTATTTTCTTTGTGAGACTGCAATACCCTTTCTAGACCGAGCTACCTCCATGCCTAGAGAGTATCTCAAAGGACTAAGTTCTTTTTTTTTCAAATTCTTGAGCAAGTACTTTCTTGAGTTCTCCAATTTCCACTTCATTATTTCTAATCAAGATAATGTCATCCTCATATACATTAAGGATAGTGATCTTACCCCAAATCGAGTGCTTGAAGAAAATAGTGTGGTAAACTTGGCTTTGCGAATATCCTGAACTTTGAATGGATTTTGAAACCCTAAGTAATTGTTTTGGGCTACATAAAGATCTCTTGTGTGCTCTTGACACCGTTTGTCCCTGACGTGAAAGCTTGGTCATTATCTTCTTCAATCCTATTTAGTCCAATCTTTCAACTCTTGGTCATTTCTCTTATAGCAAAATCCATATGGAAATCTAAATCCCCATCTAAGATCAAGGCCTTCAAGTGGATATTGGCTAAGAAGAAGGTCAATACCAATTACTTGCTACAAGCGAGAAAACCTTACAAAACCCTTAGTCTTGATTGTTGCACCATGTATAAGAGAAGTGGAGAATCAATTTATTTATTTATTTTTTTGATCGGAAACGACAAAGGGATATATTGATAAAAAGGAAGTACAAGAGAAGGATGAGGAATCCTCCTATCAAAGAAAAACAAAACTACAAGGAATCAAATACAAGAAAATACAAAGAAAGAACAAGAAAACTCTCTAGGTTAGTCCAACCCATTGGAATTACACACCGCTAACCAATCAAGTTGTAACATGTTAAGGGGAATCCCCTTAAAATCCTTGGAACAAAAAGCCCAAAGAGAAGCAAGGAAATGAATAGAATCTATTAGGTTCTTTGAATTCCTTGCTTTATCCTAAAAAATCCTTGCATTTCTTTCCCACCACACTACCCAAATTAAAGCGCACGCAACTTGCCATAAAACAATCCCTCTCTTAGAAAATCCAAAACTGTTAAAATTGGTAGACAACATGTCAGAGATGCTCCTCAGGGGTACCCAATCCGTCTTGGCTAACTGAAATAATCTGTGTCATAACCTTAACATCAAAGAGCAATGGAGAAAAAGATGATCTACTGATTCTCCATGTTTCATGCACAACTTGCAAATATCAGGACTAAGTGCTTTGTAGGGTCTTCTCAACTATAGCAAGTCATTATTATTTACCTTCTTGTGTGCCACTAACTAGACAAAGGACTTGACTTTGAAAGGGACTTGAGAATTCCAAACGAACTTAGTAGGAAAAACTGGAGGAAAACCAGAAAATTGGGATAAGGCAAGGAAGAAAGATTTGACTGTAAAAAGTCCCGAAGGAGATAAAGACTGGGATCTCTTATCTGAAACCGAAGGTGATAAATGTAGACTATCAAGAGACCGCATGAGGTCTCCTAAATCTTCTATCTTGGAATCGGAAAGATTACAATGAAAGTTAAAGTTCCAAGAGAATGGGCAAGTAGAGCCGAGAATTGAAGAAATATGAATATTTTTATCCGTGACTACTCTAAATAGTCTTGGATATTGGATTCCCAAAGGTTGGTCCCCCCATCACAAGTCTTCTCAGAACCGAATTCTTTCCCCATCTCCTACCACAAACCGAGTAAACTTGGAAAATTCTTGTGAGACTTGTGCAATAGCCTTCCAAGGACAACGGTGTGACCATCTAACTATAGTGTTGGCATCCCAACCATTGGAGTGTGATCCATAAATGCTTAAAATAACCTGATGCCACAGAGTTGAACCCTCCCTAGGGTACATCCACAACCATTTCCCTAAGAGAGCGAAATTCCTTATAGAAATCTTCCCAAATCCCAATCCCCCTTTTGCCTTCGGATTGCACACTACTTCCCAACTAACAAGATGATCTCTTTTGCCTTCCCCAACCCTTGACCATAAAAAATTTCTTTGCAATCTCTCAATTTTTGCTGCCACAGAGGCGGGAATATTAAACAAGGAGAGGAAGTAACAAGGCATATGGGTGAGGCAAGATTGAATGAGAGTTATCCTGCCTCTAAAAGATAAATATGCTTTTTGCCACCCATCTAATATTCTTGAGATCCTCTCAATCACTAGATCCCAAAACCCACGAGCCTTGGGATTCCCTCCCAGAGGAAGACCCAGGTAGAGTATAGGCCAACCAGAAACCTTGCAATCAAGCATCTCGGCCAACCTAGAAAGATGATTCTGTTCAAGATTAATGCCATAAATATTACTTTTGTCAAGGTTAACCTTCAGCCCAAAAATATGCCCAAACACTAGCAAAACACTCTTGAGGGTCAGCATATCCTCTTCTTGAGTGCTAGAAAAGAAAATGGTATCATATGAAAATTGCAAATGGGACACCCTTGTTCTGTTCCTACCTACCTTGAAACCCTCCTAGGCATTTCTTTCCTTTGCTCTTAATAACATCCTGCTCAGTACATCTGCGACTAAAGTGAACAAAAAAGAGGATAAAGGGTCTCCTTGTCTTAAACCTCTAGAAGCCTTGACCCACCCTTTAGTGTTTCCATTCACTAGGACTACAAACGATATCGTGGACAAACAACCTCTCATCCATTTCCTCCATCTAGGACTAAACCCCTTCTTCTCCAACACATGATCCAAAAAATCCCAACTCACATGGTCGTAAGCCTTTTCAAAGTCAATTTTGAAGACAACTCCTTCCTCCCCTGATCGTCTTTTCTCATCCACTATCTCATTAGCTATGAGAACTGCATCCAAAATTTGTCTCCCTTGAACAAAAACACCTTGAGTAGAATGGATAGTTTCGTGAAGTACCTGTCTTAGACGCCCCGATAGCACTTTGACTATTATCTTGTAAAGACTAGTGATCAAGCTAATAGGTCTATAGTCTGAGATTTTCTTTGACATACTATGAAGGAAGCATTAGTGCTTTGATTGATAATCCCGCTCCTATGAAACTCTGCAAACACTCTCACTAAATCCTCCTTGATCACATCCTAACAATCTTGAAATACTGCAATGGTAAAGCCATCAGGTCCCGGTGCCTTATCTTTATCCAACTGAAAAATGGCCTTAGGAATCTCTTCTTCAGTAAAAGGGGAGTCCAACCTAGACGCACTATCTCCAAATATAGGGGACCAATCTAAACCTTCAACTCCCCAAGGCTCTCCAAAAGGGCTCGAGTAGAGCTTTTCAAAATACCTTAAGATCTCCTCTTTGATGCTCTCTGAATTATTTAACACTAAGGCTCTTTCATTCTCCAACACCTTGATATATTTCCTATTTCGCCTACCATTAGCCACTTTATGAAAAAACTTTGAGTTACAATCCCCTTCCTTAACCCATTTCACCCTAGCTTTTTGTCTCCAATGAATTTCTTCTCTTAATATCAATTCCTCTAACTCCCCTTTTCTTAAAGCTCTCTAAACTAAAAGTTCAGAGGTTAGACCCCCTTCTTGCTCCATGGTATCAAAGTTAGCTAATTCAATCAGGATACTTTTTTTCCTTTCATTTAGCTCTCCAAAAGAAGCCTTATTCCACTCTTTCAACTTGGCCTTAACAAATTGTAATTTCCTCATGAACTTGTGACCTTCCCACTCAATTCCTTGAAAATCTCTCCACCAACTTCTAAAGCTCTCTTTGAAACTAGGATGTTGCATCCACATATTCTCAAACCTAAAAGGTGTTGGGCCACTTGAACGGATTGGTTTCCAAGACAATCGGCCAATAATCTGATGTCCATCTAGGAAGAACTTCTTGAAGGCTTTGAGGAAATAATTGTTCCCACTCATTTGAGTAAAGAAATCGATCTAATCTCTTGCATACGGGAGACTTTTGCATGTTTGACCAAGTGAATGGTGCGCTTCGTAAAGGTGGATCTATCAATTCACATTCTCTTATAAAATCATCAAAGTCCTTCATGCATGGGGTTAAACTAGAACCTCCCAATTTTTCTGAACTTCTCCTTATGACATTGAAATCACCGCCCACACACCAAAACGGGAAAGAAAGTCCAAAAATGTCTGAAAGCTTCACCCAAAAATCGTTCCTAAGTGCTGTGCTGTTTGGGTCATAAACTACGGATAACCATAATGTTCCGCATCCATTCAATACAAATTTGACTGAGACCGAAAAGGAACCTATTACCACCTCCTCACTGCGCAGTTTTTTAGAGTCCCAAATAATCAAAACCCTGCTCGAAGCCTCGCATGCTGAAAGGGCTACCCATTCCTCATTTATGATTGTCCAAACACTACCCACAAACCTTCTGTCACACTCCGCCTTTTTTGTTTCCTGAATCATCACAGCATCTGGCTTTTCTGACCTCAGAAAATCTTTAACCACCCTTCGCTTTTTCCTTGAACCCAAACCCCTGGTATTCCAACTAATTATCTTCATGGAAAAAACTCATAGACCCTAATCCTCCAAACCATTTCCAAGAGGTCTCACAAACCTATGGAGCATATTGTCATAGGATGCTTCAAATGAGTCTCCTCATGGGTTTATATAGAGCTCAGGAAGCTTTTGGAGACTCCTGGAGCCATCTACACTAAGCCATTGGAGGAAAGAGTGTGGAAGGTTCTAGAGATGCCTAGAGATGTCCACACATCTCTACACTATGGTGGAAGACATGAGAGGAGTCCAAGGCTTTCTAGAGAATTTTAGAGATTTCTTGTACATAGGGTTGTACATAGGGTTGTACATAAAATTGCGTAGGGTATTATAGAATCTTCTTGATTTGTAAGGAACCCTCCAAGGTTCTAGAGAGTTCCATTGGTGCCTATAAATAGGTGAGGGCCTCATTTGGCCAAAGCACCACCCAAATCACTTCCTACCCAAGCAAGTGAGTTCCCAAAAGCACTTGTAAAGGCTTCCTTGAGTAATAACAACTTCCATTCTTTAAGAGTTGCCTACTACGCCT
Source organism: Vitis riparia (assembly GCF_004353265.1). NCBI lineage: Eukaryota > Viridiplantae > Streptophyta > Magnoliopsida > Vitales > Vitaceae > Vitis > Vitis riparia. The sequence continues at coordinate 9,794,967 of NC_048443.1, forward strand.
TCTTAAGCTTTCGAGTCGTGAGCATCCTAGCCTAGCAAGCTAAGCGTTGGGAGTAAGGCTGACTTACCAAGATCAAGCGTCTTGACTTGTCTAAGTGCCGCACGAGCTTAGGAAACGACTAAGTCCGTGACAATATGCTCTTCCTCCTGGAATATACCTAATATCCAGAGACTTTGAAACCTCACGCACTTTAGCCATTTTCCTGTGGGACAGGCCTTCTACTTGGAACTCACCCGATAGGGAGCCCGCAGTAACACCCTGGCTAACTGTAACCAGGTTGGATACCTTATTAGGCAAAATGGGTTTAGACAAAATTGGGTTAACACTCTCGGTCAACTGGTTTGGATAAGCAGGCTGGATCTCCTCCACTACAAGATTATGGATGCCAACAGAAATTTGACCTACAATACCAATGTCGTCTTTTTTGGGAAAAAATTCAGAGATTACTCGATTTTCCATAGGAAACTGAGTATGAAAGGTTGAACTGGGAAGATTGGGAACAGAAAGACTCAAAAAAGAAGAAGCCAAACCACAAGAAAGGGATGGAGAAGACGAGGGTGATTGAATAGGTGATGACGAGATTACCTTCAAATTTTCTACTACCAACAATCCACAATTCCCCATAAAGCTAAGCCCTTTACCTCTGATTTCTGGCGTAGAGGGCAAAACCGCGACTGCTGAGCCACGAAGATCGGACCCCACTCGGCCCAAAAATCCTTCTCTGTCTTCGTCAAAGAAAAGTTTGCTCAAAGCCACTTCGTCTCTTGACGATGAAGCCCCTTCCCCCAAGCATCTCTTACGAAACCTTGGTGATCGGCGAGAAATAAGAGGACTCGCACTAGATCCTCGTTCCGCTTGAGATCTGGCCCCGAAAACCTCTTCCTTAGGAAACTCTTCGTTGTTTGCCGGATTCTTCCAGTGCAAAAGAGGCTCGCTGCGACACCGAAGACCTTGTCAGCGGTCAGAGCTTGGAGGAAAAAGGGTAGTCCACAGCTTCTTTGAACCAAACTTCACTTCCTTCTTTGCGGAGCTACTCGATTGAACCACAGGAAGTACAGATGCTGCTTTCCCCTTTTCCTTTGCAAAAGAATCTTCTTCCCTTCGTAACGTAACCTCCTAAGCTTAAGCCCAACCCCAACAGGCCTTTTATGTTGCGGCCCACTTTTGCAATTAATGGACCAGGCTTAGACAAAGATTGGGCCTTCCTCTCATAAGCCCGAAAGCCCTCATAAGCGGAGATCTCATCCCCACCGGCCCTTACTCCTCCCGCCTTCTCAGTCCCAACTGGCCCATCATCCATTTTTTTTTTGAATTCAAACTGGGCATCGATGGGGATAGGATCCAACTGTTCCCCACATCTTGACCACTCTTACCACGTGTCCCCACTGGAAAAACAACAACCATACCCCTTTCTTATCCCTTCCTCATTCTGCCATCTTCCCCGACACGACATCTTCCCCCAACCATTGATTTCACTCTCTCCCCCTCCTTCCTCCACTTGTCCCCGAGTGAGATGCAAAAGCCTCCCAAGTCGACTCACCCATTACGCTGCCTCTCCGAATGTCTTCAACTCTGACCACTACAATTGAAATTGTAAACACCCAATCCCCTCCTGTTACCTCGATCAAAGCTGGAAGAACTAACCTATCCTTCATTGCAATTCTTATCCTCGCCTTGCTAAGATCGAACAGTTTCAACATTTGCCAATTTATTTCAGTCACCGTCCCCCACTGCTCTACAATTTTCTTTAGGTGTACCTTAGACCATAGATGAAATGGCACCCCCCGTAATTCGATCCAACTTCCTCTGAACTTCCCCTTTATTTTCGAATTTTCCTTCGGCGACCACCTTCTCAACTGGACTGTATTCCTTCCCTCAACCCGAAGATTCCTCAAATCCTGGAGAAAGAAAGCTTCCTCTATTGTTTCAACAAAAAATACTCCTTTTCCGCCTGAGATGGGTACAATCGTTGCTACTCCTTTCTTCCCTAAGCTTCTCGCCATCGCTCGGCCAACCTCAACCCATTTAACGCTATCAGCATTGCGTTCACACACCACGGCTCGCGCCCACCTCTCGACAGGAACAAGACCACCTTCTCTTGGTCCTTTACCACTGACTACATTCGCGAAGGACCTGTGCAGAGGACCCACGTGATTGTGGATAAATCTTTCTCCTTTGAATTGTCTTCCTTTTTCAACTACAATCGAAGGGGGGACCACCAACATTGAAGATAATGCGCTTTTAAGATTCATCCATCCTCTGCCCTTCTCGTCCTCAGGAATAACCAGAAAAGAAGATCTTCTGTTGGTAGCGAACTCCGAGATCCTTATGAACCTTCCGTGGTTGTTGAAGCCAACTTCCATCAAATGGACACAAAATTTTCCCCTGAACTTTCTGTTGAACCCCAAATGACTCTTCATTTCGATGGCTTTTGTCAAATGTTCTATCATCCACTCGACTGCATCCTTTTCAAAACCTACGACAAAAACAGAGCCTCTACCGTGCTCTGTAATCGAGCACCAGTTTCCTCCGTGCTCGCCTTCCGACCTAATCAATTGATCATCTCTTTTTACAATTTCTATTGACTTGGCACCTTGACACATGTTGTTTAGATTAGTCAAGCTTGATTGGGTTCCTTCTAAGAGAATAAGTGACATCATGACTATTTCCTTTAGGGGCTTGAGGAGTTCAGTTAAAGGCAAAATTTTATGGAAAATTGTATTCCTTTCTCTAATTTGGATAGTATGAAGGGAAAGAAATGGAAGGAATTTTTAGGACAAGTGGAGAAGTAAATGGTTGATAAGGGACTTAATTTATATCTATTTCTCCTTTTGTACCTCAACAACTTCAACTTTCATGTGCATTTCTCTCAATGTTATAAATCTTAATTGGAATTTGATGTGTAAATCAAAAAGGTGAAAATTGCAAAGTTTCGGTCTCTTTTTGTATATGTATTGATCCTTAAAGAGAGTAGAGTTGCATTTCTTTTGTATAGCTTTTGTGGTACTATTTTTTTTATTTTTTATTTTTTTAAGATAACTGAGGAATTTTTCATGGCCAAACCCTTGGGACTCTCCATAGAGACCTAAACCTCAGGGTGTTGATCATCCCGCAACAACCAACATTGAGTAAATTTAAGGTATCATCAGTGACAAAATTCGAACCTAGGACTATGTGCCACTTGTTAGGACCACATTTCCTAGTGTTTGCCTTGACTAACTGGGCTATCCTAGTGGGTATAATTTTGTGGTACTATATTGAACTATGTCTTGTTGGTATATTGGAGAAAACTTATTCATTTGTATGTTAGATAAGAGTGTGTATATTCGGAAAGGATTCGACATCCTTCACATTTACTTTTAAATAATTTTCAATGAATATTTTTTTTCTTTGACAAAAAAAAAAAAAAATAATGAAAACTTCATGTACTTCATGATAATATTGTTCAATTGGTGATAGGGTGCTATGGAAAGAGACTAAGAATGAGAAGTTTTGTGTTAAGTCCCTTTATGGTGCATTGGAGCCTAGAAATGCAGTCTTGTTTTTGAGGAGCATCATTTAGAGCCCTGTGTTCCTTCCAAATTGGTATTTTTTTTTTTGCTTGGAAAGCTTCATGGGGTGAGGCCTTAACTTTGGATCAACTAAAGAGGAGGGGTTGGTCTCTAGCCAATAGATGTTTCCTTTGCCTAGTTGAAGAAGAGTCTATAAATCATATTCTAATTCATTACACTAAGATTAGGGTTTTATGGTAGTTAATTTTTGCACTCTTTGGTGTGATGTGGGTCTTGCAATCGTTTGTTAGAGAGACCTTCCTTGGTTGGCATGGTTCCTTTGTGGGCAAAAAGCGTAAAAAGGTTTGGAAGATAGCTCTCCTATGTCTCTTTTGGATGGTTTGGAAGGAAAAAAATAGAATTGCCTTCAATAATGAGGAGCTTTCGATTCAAAGGATGAAAAATTCTTTTGTCTGTAGTTTTTGGTCTTGGACTAAATTGTTTATAGATGAAAGACCTTTATCTTTAATCAACTTTTTTGATTGGTTGGGTTCTAGATGAGGGTGGGTGATATTTTTTTTTTATCGCTTACTTTTTTTTTTGTTTTTGTCTTTAGGTGCCTGTTGTGTACTCCCTATATGCTTTGGGTTGACCTTTGGGCACCATTTGTTCTTTATATATAATTTATTTTTGTGTTTTTACCTATCAAAAAAATCTTGTTCAATTGGTGATGACCTCATACAACTGGTGACCACCTTAAAACCATTACAATTAATGATAACCTTGTAAACCAATGCGATATTTAGGTAAATATGCACGGTTCTTCTTTGTCCTTGAAAAATATGTTACATGTTCCAAACTTGTCTTGTAATCTCTTGTCTGTTAGTAAAATTACCAAGGACTTGAATTGTTTTGTAACACATCCGTCCATCAATCATCAAGGGAGCAGAAGAATATATGTAACAAGGTTCTCATTCTCAATGTTTCTTACATTAGTTAGTTTGAATAAGTAAATGTCGTCTTTGAATGAGATGAAGGTCAGAGGAAGGGTTTGGTTTGGGATTGAGTCCAAGTCCTTTGAGATTTTGGTAGAACTGTCCAAAGGGAAGTTGTTTGGGGTAATTACAGAGAGGGGTCGAAATTTCTCTTCTTGGATTAGATTTGGAGAGAGGAGTATGTCCTTACTCTTAGAAGGAGCGGAATGTGGCTAGAAGGAAAGCTTGAAGGAGGTAAAAAATTCTTGGGTGGAAGGAGGAAGGAGCTATAAGCTCTAGTTGCGCAACAATGAAGTGAGAAGATACCTGTTGTGTTCAATGTTTTTTGTGGAGGTGAATCGATTCATGTTGATTTTTTCGAGGGGAAGGGATTGCCGAGGGGGGGTTGGTTTGTTCTTGCTCAAAAGTTGAGGGCCTATGGAATAGAGCTCCAAGAAAGAATGCTTGATGCTTTTAAGGTGAAAGATGGGCAGAGTCAAGGGTATGTGGGGGCCAATCCCATGCCATAACAGGGAAGTGAAAGGGTGGAGGTGTGGTTGCAGTATAGGGGAGTCAACTCTTTTAACAAATTGCAGTATCTTAATCTATGCTTGGTGAGTCTCAGAGGAGGGTTCATTGTTGTCCTCTCTGGAGGATTGGGCTAGGTACTATTGGAGGTTGAATGGGAAACTATCATTATTCCCTTTGGGAGGGACCTATATTTTGTTTGAATTTGAGTTGGCAAGGGAAGCTAAGAGGGGTAACCAAACTTTGTGCTCTCAATTTGCTGGTCTTTATAGAGTTATTTCTGTGAAAAACCTCACTGTCTCAAATGTCCTTAGCAATTCCTTTCGATTGTCTTGGAATTTTAATTTCCGTCATAATCTTACTGATACAAAAATTGATCTCCTTCAGAGAATCATGTCCTTCGTTAGTTTAGTGTTTTTCTCTCCTTCTTTAGTAGATTCAAGAGCTTGGTCTTTGTCATCATTAGGCTTGTTTTTAGTGAAATCTTTTTTCTTGGCCTTGTCAAAAGTCTCAAATCCTATCTTGTTCCTTCGGGCCAAGTTTTTGTGGAGTTCAAAAGCCCCCTCAAAGGTTACGGCCCTTGCTTGGTTAGTAGTACATGGGAAGGTAAATACCAATGACAAGTTGCAATTGAGAAGACCTTACAAATCCCTCTGTCCTTAATGGTGCATTCTTTGCAAAGGAAATGGAGAATTGATCGACCACCTTTTTCTTCATTGTCCTGTTACCATTGGACTCTGGCACAAGCTGTTCAATCTAGCAGGGTTGGCTTGGATCCCTCCAAGGAGTATTCTGGACATGATGGTTATTGCTTTTAAAGGTTTGGGGAATTCATTAAGAGGCAAGACACTTTGGTAAATCACTTGCCTTACTTTATTATGGATGGTGTGGCAAGAGAGAAACAATAGGATTTTTGAGGATAAGGGGAGAACGGAAGAGATGTTATGGGACTTGCTTCTTTTCTATTCCTCTCTTTGGGTCTCTTGTATAGTAACTTTTAGCGGAGTTCCTCTTAGTGTTTTACAACTCAACTGAACTGCGGTTTGTGTTTCAAAAGTTTGAGAGTGTTGGGGTTTTTCTTTGTATTTAATTTTCTAAAGTTGGGTGTTTTCTCTTTTGTTCAGTTTTTGTTTTTGTGGGAAGGATCTCTCATCCTTCTCTTGTTTCTTCTCTTTCTCTTGTATCTCTTTTTTCTCTTGTATCTTTTTTTCTTTTAATATATTTTTCTTCGTTTCTGATCAAAAAAAAAAAAAAGGAAGGCTGAGAGGGTGCTACAAGAAGGCTTGAGAGTCTTCAAGCAGAAACCATTAAAGCTGAAAAGATGGAGTCCAACAGTAGGATGTCTCAGTGAGAGAGCTCAACCAAGTTCCTACTAGGTGAGGATTGTGGGGCTCTTGCTATGCTTGTGGCAAAAGATATCTTTAAGCTAGTGGACGATTTGTGTGGGGGTGGATGAGAAGACAGCGGGGGGTAGAAATTTACAATGGACATGAGTGTTAATCAAAAGAAATGGAAAAAAGGTACTGGGGAAGTTACAAGTAGTGGTCGGAGATCTTTGTTATTCGGTGAATTTGTGGTGGAAGATCCCTTATTGGGCAGCTCTGGTGGTTCCCCACGTTGAGTGATAGGAGGCAAGGGAGAAGAAGAGTAGTGATTCATGTGCGGCAGGTTGTGTGGGGTTCGCGAGGTCAAACCTAGCAGAAGAGGTGTCGTTTTTTTGGTAGGATGAGGCTTGTAGAAGAGGTAGCCTTTCCAATACCTTTTGCGGGAAGGCTATAATTAGAGGTGTAGGAGTAGAAGTTTGCAGGTGCTGCGTGGGAGGAGGGTTAGACATCTATAGTTGGAGCAGCTTTACAGAGGCCTGTGGGTGTAAAAGCAAGCCTATCCTGGTTAAAGGAGACCTTTAATGAAGTGGTTGAGGCCTTTGGTGTGGTCTGACCCAAAGATGGGTGGCTAGGCTAGCTTGTTGATAGCAGGGCCTTAGTAAGGTCCCAAGGCTTTCGTAGTAATTTGGCCATGAGAGCCTTTTGGGCCTGACCCTTGGAGACGCAGAGGAGAAAGATGGGTGTAAGGCTTAACCCTTTTCTCTACCTTATAGTGGGGATCTTCTTTGCCTTAAGTGGGGGGGGGGGGGGGGGGGGGGTGGTGTCCCTTGTTGACGAGCATGGTAAGAGGTTGTCGAAAGAGGATTTCTCACATGTGGATGAGGTTTTGATGTCGGAGGTTGTGCGTTTTCAAGGTATGATGTCTATCTCAATTTCCAAAGCAGGGGGGACTCTCTCTTCTACTCCTCTTTTTGGGCTTTTCAAGGAGGCTTGTCGTAGGGATGATTTGCAGGGGAGATTTGGTGTTGACAGATAGGGAGGATCCATTGTTGGTAGAAGATGTGAGAAATGACCCCCTCTCCATGATCTTGAAGGATGGGTTAAGGGTAAATCTTTAGCCAAACTGCGTTGATGTGGAGTCAAGGCTTTCGGTTGGAGAGGAGGTAGAGGCTTATGTTATGGGGAAGGGAAGTGCCCTAGAGAAGCAACGACAGGATTTTCCCTATTCCCAAGGAAACTTTAGCAGATTAGTGGCTTTTAGGAAAGTTTTGGGGCTTTTATGAAGTGGAAATTTTAGGTGGATAATTATGAAGTGGAAATTTTAGGCCTCTTGAAAAAATTGGAAGTAAGAATAAAATGGAAGACAATAAGGCCCGACCAAAAAGGAAAATGTGAGTGGATCAAAGTTGGAGAGGGATCTTTGGAAATTGGAATGCTCTTTTAGTTACTAGTCTGGATTGAGTTGTGGGAGAGGAGGGGGGACAATTTTTAGGGATTTGGTCAAGGTGAGTCAATGAAACTCCGGATTATTTTGTGGATTAATGAGGGGGGATAAGCGTAGTGTGATCAAATCTTTGATTCGCATGTACTTGGCCGATCTTGTTTGTCTTTAAGAAACAAAGGTTTAACAGATAACAACCAGACTGGTGAAAAGCCTAGGTGTGGGCAAATGTTTGGACAGGAGGGCAGTGGATGCTAGGGGTCAAGCAGGGGGAATTGTGGTATTTTGGGATAAGTGAGTGTTGGAGCTTCTTGAGATGAAGGTAGTTCCTTTTCAGTGTCGCATCGATTTAGAAATTCCAAGGGTAGTTTTGTGTGGATGTTTTCGGGTGGTTATGGACCTATTTTAGTTGAGGAGAGGGAAGCTTTTTGGGTTGAGTTGGGTGCTATAAGAGGTCTTTGGAGGGATCCTAGGTGTATTGGGGGAGATTAATGTGGTGAGATTTCCGGAGGAAAGGAGTGGTTGTATGAGAATTTCGGCTACAATGAGACGTTTTTCAAAGGTTATCGATGAGCTGCGCCTTAAAGACCTTACCTTGTCTGGTGGTGAGTATACATGGTGTGGTGGTTTAAACAACAGTTCAGCTTCTAAGTTGGATCATTTTCTAGTTTTTGACAATTGGGAAGACCGGTTCAATGGATTGGTTAAGAATATCCGTCCAAACCCAACCTTTGATCATGCACAAATATGTGGATGGGGGAGGGATTAGAAATGGAACGATTCGATTCAGATTTGAAAATATGCGATTAAAGGAGGAAGGGTTCAAAGATGTCATAAGGAATTGGTGGGAGGGATATAGCATCCGGGGGTCTTATAGTCATATTTTGGAGGTTAAGCTCAAAAGCTTGAAGCAGGATCTTAAAGTGTGGAACAAGGAGGTGTTTTGGAATGTATCCACCAAAAAACTTGAGGCTCTGGTGCAGCTAGGTTAGTAGGGTGCAAAGGAAAGAGAAAGAGCCCTCAGAGTGGATGAGTTTGAGGTTAAAAGGAGAATGGTAGATGAGTTTAAAAAATGGGCAATGTTGGAGGAGATTTTCTAGAGGCAGAAATCAAGAGAGCTATGGGTAAAAGAAGAGGATAAAAATACCAGATTTTTCCACAAGATGGCTAATGCTCATAGAAGGATGAGTTTTTTGGAAAAGTTAAGGGTAAATGGTGATTTACTAGTAGGGGAGAACAATATTAAAGAGAGGGTGGCAGGAGCTTTTCAATTGTTGCTTTATGAGATGGGGGGAGTGGAAGTCCAGTACAGAGGGGCTGGTGTTTACTTCTCTGTCACCCATAGAATCAGCAGCCCTGGAGTTTCCTTTCTCTGAAGAAGAGACTTTTTCTGCCTTGTCTAGCTTGTGTGGAGATAAGGTCATGGGTCCAGATGGTTTTACTTAAGCATTTTGGCAAGACTATTGGAATGTTGTTAAAAGTGAGGTCTTGGGCTTTTTTTGGCGACTTCTTTGAGTCGGGATGCTTTAAGAGAAGTTTAAATGCTATTTTTGTAGTTTTGGTGCCAAAGAAAGGGGGAGTTGAAGAGTTAAAGGATTTTAGGCCTATTAGCTTGGTTGGGGGTTTGTATAAGTTGTTGGCCAAAGTTCTAGTCAATGCTCAAGAAGCTGGTGGGCACTTTGGTGTCGGATTTTCAGCATGCTTTTGTGGGGAGGGGGGAGAGACAAATCTTAAATGCAGTTTTGATAGTTAATGAGGCCATAAATTCTAGACTTAAAGATAATTTGAGAGGCTTGCTATGCAAACTGGATATAGAAAAGGCGTATGACCATGTACATTGGAATTGCATTATAGCTATGATGGATAAAATCGGTTTTGGCTCTAAGTGGTTGGGTTGGATTAGATGGTGTATTTCTACGGTTCATTTCTTTGTTTTGGTTAATGGCACTCCTCCTGGTTTCTTCAGTAGTTCTAAGGGGTTGAGACAAGGAGACCCTTTGTCTCCTTATTTGTTTATTTTGGTGATGGAGATCCTTTCCTGTTTGCTCTCTAGGGCAAAGGATGGTGGTTTTATTAAGGGTTTTCGGGTTAAAGAAAGGAATGTTGTGGGAGTAGAGGTCTCCCATTTGTTTTTTGTAGATGATATTCTCATTTTTTGTGATGCAAGCGAGGAAAACTTAGAGTATTTGAGCTAGGTTTTTATGTAGTTTGAGGCTTTCCTGGGTCTTAAGATTAATTTGGAGAAAAGTGAATTGATTCCCGTTGGGAAGGTTTAAAATTTGGAGGAGCTTGTCAAGGTTTTAGGTTGTAAGGTGGGTACTCTTCCAACCTCTTACTTAGGCCTCCCCTTGGGTGCTCCTTACAAGTCTAGTAGGGTCTGGGAAGGGGCAGAGGAATGGTTTTAAAAAAAGCTTGCTTTGTGGAAGAGATGATATCTGTTGAAAAGAGGAAGACAAACATTGATTAAGAGTACTTTATCTAGTTTACCCATTTACTTTATGTCCCTCTTTGTTATCCCCAAAAGAGTGGCGGTTAGATTGGAAAAAATTCAAAGAGACTTCGTTTGGGGAGGGGAGTTGGTGAAAAACCTCATTTGGTTAATTGGTCGATTGTGTGCATAGAGAAACAAAATGGGGGTTTGGGTTTTAGAAGCCTTTCCCTTTTCAATAAAGCACTTTTGGGAAAATGGTCTTAGACCTTTGTGAAGAAAAGGAACCCTCTTTGGAAACGGGTAATTGTTGGTAAGTTTGGGTTATAGGAGGGGGCGTGGTGCACAAAGGAGGTGAGAGGGAGGCATGGTGTAGGAGTATGGGAGACAATTAGAACTGATTGGGAGCTCTTCAAGGATAAAACAAGCCTTTAGGTTGGTTTGGGGAATCGGGTCAAATTTTGGAAAGATAGGTGGTGTGGGGATATGTCTTTGAGGGATGTATTCCCAGGCCTTTATGCTATTGCTTCCTTTAAGGATGCTTGGGTGGTAGATGTTTGGGATGGGGATAGTTGGGACTGAGGTTTATTAGACAATTCAATGATTGAGAGTTGGAGGAGGTCGATGCCTTGTTTGAGAGATTGCATAACTACTCCATCGTTTTTGGTACTTTTGATGACATGGTTTGGTTGGAGACTAAGAATAGAGATTTTTTTGTTTAGTCCTTTTACTTCTTTTTGGCAAGTAGGAGAGTGGAGCCACTGCACAGTATGGTGTGGAACTCTTGGGCTCCTGTTAGAGCTAGCTTATTTGCTTGGGAGACAACTTGGGCTAAGATATTGACACAGGATCAACTCAGAAGGAGGGGATGGAGGATGCCAAACAGATGCTACATGTGCAAGGCTGGAGAGGAAACAAGAGATCATATACTTTTGCATTGTCCGAAAGCAAGTATATTGTGGCAGCTGGTTTTTGCTCTTTTTCATGTATAGTGGGTGATGCATTCATTTGTGAAGGGGGTGCTCTTAAGTTGGAATGGTTTCTCGGTTGGGAAAAAAAGGAAAAAGGCTTGGAAAGTTGACCCTATGCATTTTTTGGTTCATTTGAAGGGAAAGAAATAGGAGAGCTTTTGAGGATAGGAAAAGCTTAGATACAATTAAAAGTTCTTTTTTCTATAAGCTTAGATACAATTAAAAGTTTTTTTTTCTATCTTTTTTGGGATTGGCTTAGAGTGTAAATGGGGGATAATGTCACTTCTTTGATAGATTTTGTGGATTGGTTATGCTCCCCGTAGGGTGTGGTTGTTTGTGTGTGTTCCCGCCCCAATTGGTTTTTGTATATGTATACAACGTGTATACCTTTATTTTAACATATTACCCTTTCACTTGTCAAAAAAAAAAAAAAATGTGCTATTCAACTAAAATCAATATGCACGTGCTGTAAACTTTTCTTCACATACTCTTTATGAGCATTTGCTTGATTCTTGTTGTCATTCTTTTTATTTTATTTTCATTTTTAATGATGCTTTATATGTGAACTTTTTTGCCTTTTAAAGTTCAGTTGTGCATTTTTGAAGTTGCTTTTTGTTTTTTTTTTTAATTTGATCATGTAAAATTTAAAAATTTTCAAACGCACTATTGCAATCTCCGGATGCAGTGCCATGCAGTTTTCATTTGGGTGTTTGCTTTAGGCTTGTTGTCGCACTTTCTTAATGATGCTTTCTGTGTAACTTGATGGTCACATGTCAGTTCATTTGCTTTCTGTTTTCAGGTAAGATCAAAGTTGGAATCCCTTGATGGTATTGTGCCCCCCACCCACGGATTTACCATCAGTAGCACTGGCATGAAAAATGTTTGGCTGTCCATGGAACACCAGGTTATTTTATGGTGTAATCAACTAGTTGTACAGGTGAGCAAAATTTCTCTTTCTAAAAGTCATTTGATTCTGGTATTTGGACTGTTCTAAAATTTTATGGTGTTATTGTTTTTCAGGTGTCACACACTCTTCTCAGTTTGATAGACCCCAAAACAAATCAACCATTTCCTGGCACTCAAAGAAGAGTTGCAATATTTGCAAAAATACTTCGTAGTGGTATTCCACAGAGTTTTAATTGGATGAGGAGGTCACAAACATTTCAGCAGTCAATGCATGTTCCCTTTCAGGATAAATTGGATAATTCTGGTATTATTAATATTCACCCTCTTTTTTTTCTTTTCTCTCCTGATAAGTAATTTTTTCTTACTGTTACATGGAAGTAAACCGGGAACAGTCCCATTCCCTAACTCTTTGCCACTTGAGCAAGGCCTCAATTGCAATATTCATCCTCCTGTTTTATTTGTTAAGAAAATATAGTTGGAAGTTCAGGATTAATTTTTTGAACTGAAAGTGATGGTGGAAATTGGAATTGCTTCTTGATGTTTTGGTTTTTCTCCAATTTTCGAGTCTTCCAATGTCATTTATGGTTCATTTCTTGGTGAGACATTTTGATTCAAAAGCAGATCTGTGATACCAAAATATGGTCTTTTCATTGTTAGATGTATGTTGATTCAGAAGCAAGATCTTTGGTATCGAAGTTCACATATCCATTAAGCAATATTACATTGTTTCATGGCCCTGATGTTAAGTGTTAATACTGGAATTCAAATTCTGCAATTTAGAGGCATAAAGTGAGAGAAGGGGTTGAAGTGGGTGCACGAGTGGGGAAGCTCTTGTCCTTAGTCCATAGGACTTAGGAGGTCTAAAGTTTTAGATTGAAGCCCCTGGAATATCTCCAAACCATGTCCTGGTTTTAGGTTGTGTTATGGACTACAGTTTAATGGGTTGTCACTAAAGAGTGGGGTGGGCACGGGCCCCTTGACTTGCCTTGACCGGTTGTTCTTGCTTGAGCTTGGTTGGGCCAGGAAATGGCAATGATCCTCCTAGCCCAATGTAACATGAGTATCTTATTCATGAGTAATTTAAATATAATCTTATATTATCATTAAGTAAATGAGCATATATGCATTTTGTCAAACTGTTAGTGGTTTCTTTAAAAAAGCTTAAACATGTTTAATGCAAAGACATTAAGCTGTTTGACTCTTACTTTCTAGGCTTGTGGTCTTTATGGTAATTATGCTCTTATACAAGTTTGACTTGTTTGATTTGATGGTTGAGGGTGGAGGAGTGAGATTTTCTTAGAAGTTGAGTATTAATAATAGGGAGATTTGCTTAGGTGTTGGCTAATAGGCTAAAGAGGGTGGTTGTAAAGGTGGTTTTTGAGTTTCAGATTACGTTTGTTGAGGGAAGGTAGATTCTTGATGCAATGATTAAAACTAATGAGGCAATTGGTTTTATTATGAAGAGTGGCTCCAGTGTTTAAATTTGTAAGCTTGAAATTGAAAAGGTGTATGATCATGTTAGTTGGGATTTCCTGTTATCTGTTATTGGAAAGATGGGGTTGGGTAAAAAATGGATTGAACAGATTGGATGGTGCATCTTAATAGTAAAGTTTACGGTGCTTGTCAACTGTTCCCTTTCAAACTTTTTTCAAAGCTTTAGAGACCTGAGACTAAGGATTGCAACAAGGTTGGTTCGGGATGGGTCATCCTATCCAAACTTGACTTCGTTTATTCAAAATAATTCTCATCCCCATCCCATTAAAAAAATTAAGAAGGATAGGGCGAGCATACTTGCCCCATTTTGACTTTATTTGAAAATTTTAATTTTTTTAAAAAAAATTATTTTTAAAATTTTTTAATTACATTAAAATAAATGTATTTTATAAATAATTAAAATATTATAATTTTTTATGACTTATTTTACTGAAAAGTATTTTTATTTTTATTATTATTATAATATATTAAAAATAGGAAAATAAAATTAAATAAAATTAATTTTATATATAACAGGGCGGGACAAGGCAATATACAAACCCATCCCAGGTTTTAAAAAAAATCCCAAACTCGCCCTTAACCCGTTTATTTAAATTTCAAACCCGTCTTATTAGTGGTGGGTACCTAAAAAAACCCGCCCCATTGTCATCTCTACATGAGACTTGAGATAAGGGAATCCCTTCTCTCCCTATCTCTCTGTATTGCTGATGGAGGTGCTCAATTTTTTCTTGGAAAAGGCTCAGAGGGTGGTTTTTTATTGGTTTTAGGGCAGGGGCTGGGGGTGGAGGTGTCTCATTTATTGTTTACTGATGACACCCTAGTCTTTTGCGAAGCCTCTCAAAGTCAAATGTTACATTTAAGATGGTTGTATGTGGTTTGAAGCTATTTTAGGTTTGACAATTAACCTGGAAAAAAGTGAATTAATCTCAATAGCATTAGCTAATATAGAAGAATTGGCTCTTGAATTGGGATGCAAGGTTGGGAAGCTTCCAACCACTTATTTGGGGCTTCCCTTAGGGCTCCATTCAAAGCAGAGTTAGTTTGGAATGGTGTGGAAGAAAGATTTCATAGAAGACGTTTGTTGTGGAAAAGACAAAGCATTTCAAAAGGGAGGAGGTTGACCTTAATTTGTAGTATGTTATCCAGTTTGCCTATTTATTAGATATTCTTGTTTAGCATGCCTAGAAAGGTTAGATTAACACTAAGAAAATTTAGAGGGACTTTCTTTGGGGTGAAGAGGCCTTGGAGAAAATATACGTTTGGTGAAATGACCAATTGTTTGCAGGGAGAAAAGAAAGAGGGGCTTAGGAATCAGAAGCCTTTCAATGCTTAATAGGGCTCTATTAGGGAAATGGTGTTGGACATATGCTTCAGAAGAAGAAGCCTTTTGGAAAAAGGTCATTAAGGGTAAGTATGGAGAGGAAAAGAGGGGATGGTGTTCATGCAAAGTGAGGGAAAGGCATAGGTGGTGTGGTTTCTGAAATTCTGGTGAATGTTTTATGTTCAAAAATTTCATCAACAATCAATTTCGCTCATTCTGCCAGAAGTATATCATTGATACTGTCAAATCTGAAACTGAAACAATCCCTTTTTAGAAATTAAAAAGGATTTTTCAGCTAGCACAGTGGCTAGGTCATCTCCACAGGGATTTACTAAATGAAGTCAGGTTTCTTGCATTAGTCAATTGAATTTCAGATGGGGAATACTCAGTCAAAGAATGTAAAATTATAAAATCTGCATAGATTAATATACGAATGCAAAGTTTTAGTTTAAAAATTGGGCAGGAAATGAAGTTTTTGTAAAATTATATAGATTGATATTTGGAAAGGTCAATTCACATGCAGATCCAGTGAGATAAGGATAGGATTTCCTGTTTATGCTGAAAATCTCTTCCTAAAACTCAGATTATCACTAAGTCATACTCAGATTCATTCCTATGTCATTCCTAGAACTAGACATATGCATTCTTCAGAAAAACAATGAATCAATGTACCATAGAGAGTTTGATGCATTCACAAGCATCACATAGGTGAGTTCTACAATGAAAAATAAGAAGAATACTAACTCAAAATACTGAAATCTCAGATCTAGAAGAGTAAGATGAAGAACTTTACAGAGAAATGCATCCGCTTTCTTTCCTTTGCTGCATGTGATTGATTGTCCAAATATCAACAAAAAACTACCTCTCCATAACACTATCTTCAACAGTGAGAATCTTGTTTGGCAGCTGAGAAAATATCATAGAAAATTCTCTAATAAGAGAGAATACAAAACTAAGAATCTAAGACTAAATTATCTTTCTAAATTTTTAATCTATTCTCTCTTTTTTCTTGGTTAAACCAACAAGCTATTTATAGGCAAAGACAACTTGCTTATGCCCATTGATAACTTGTCACGTAGTCTCAACAGATCCTAAGAAAATCTAAGCAATGAAACATAAATTTTGACAACATTATTACAATTCATGTACAATTTCAATCAGGGTTCAAAATCTCGGTTGCTACTAGTACGACTTGGCTGAGTCGTATCCGCCTCAAGCATGGCTGCTATTAAACTGATACCCAAGTTTGGTATTTGGTTGCTTTGTGAGTAAATTCGATTGAGTTGAAGATATATGAGCAGTCTTGGAGCGGATTGCATAACAACTTAGACAACTCCAAGATTATGTCGAGACTAAGTATTAGAGGGATGGGTGATGGGAAAAATGGTAATATTGGAGGGGAAATGGTGGAGAAGAGAAGATCGAAACCCACGAAAATGAAGAAGTATGGAGAGTTTAGACTCTCTGCATCTTCATTCTTTTGCATCTTCATACAATTATTCTGTCTCCAGTTTACTGCCTTTAAAAAATGGGTATTGTGCATAGAAATAGGGAGTCAACGATTTGTAGGTGAAATAGGTATTGTGCAAAGAAGGGAAATAGGTGATTGAAGGGATGAATGGTTTATGGGTATTCGATAGGATTAGGAATTTTGGTTTTGAATCATGGGTGTTGAAAGAGAGAGAGAGAAAACCTTAATTCTCATTCATATATTTAACTTCTTACAATAGAGAAATATATATACAAGGCTAGGTTGAGCTAACTACCATATATGTGACTTATATTAAGAAAGGAAAGAAAGATTGTACACTATAAATACATTATATTCAACAATGGGTATTTTTTTTTTTTTTTTAATTGGATACTGAATATGTAGTAGATATTTGTATTTAAATGGATAGTGGAAGTTTGATGGAAATTAGGATTGTAGCAAATAAATAATGAATATTACATTAAATATATAGGAAACAAATATCAACATAAAAATTAAAATTGATGAATAGATATATAAGAAAAACATATTTATTTTCAAATATGCTCATTCAAATAAAAAATTTCTATTTTTATAATTGTTTTATTTAGAATATATTTGATAAGAAAAATGATGTTTATTTTTTTTAAAGATGATTCATGGTTGTATATTTTTAATAGTTGAGAATATTTTTTAAAGATTCAAAATATTTAATTCATTTTTTTTTAATAAAAAATAAATTCACTTTTATTATTTTCCATCTTCAATAAGAAACATTTATTATTAAGTGATTAAATTATTTTTTTTTTAAAGATTTTTAATATTATTTTAAATCATTCCTATGGTATGCTTTTATCACAAGTTGAATAATTTTGTATATAATAGAAGTTTATTTTATTAAATTTTTACTCTATCTATTTGTATTTATTTTTGCAATAATTTTTGCAATCTTTTTAATTTTTTTGAGCTTTTAAACTAGAATTTTTTGTGTATCACCCAATTCCAATCTAAGATGTTGAGATCGTTGTGCTTTGGGACTTGTCGAGTCAATGTCCGATACCACGACTTTGAACCATGACTTTGATACCAAACATAAAAATTTGATAAACAGTTTGATAAGCCTTCTCGTTTTGCTTCAGCTCCCAATATGAATTAACCAAGTCGAGATAGCTCGATGCACTTAGATACAAGATTTGTGATGTCAAAGGTTATTGAAATGATTTCACTCATTGATTATGAACACAGGATCTTCTAGAACGTTCAGGGTTCTATCAAAATATAGTTAGATACTAGTTGATACAACTTGATACTCCATTTCCTGTGTTGAATGGCCAATTCGCATATCGAAATTATTTGCAACACTTTCTAGTAAGTTAAGCTCTTGTTGAAATAATATTCAATAATTGGTTTTTGATCGACATAGAGCCAATGAGTTCAATCAAACTAATACCAGTTGATTCCAACATCTTCAGATCATCTTGTATCGACATTTGATTTTGATACATCTACCGTTGTTGCCTAAATTATCA